>NC_036871.1:38131303-38137929 GCF_002910315.2 Salvelinus sp. IW2-2015
CATTAAAATTCCAGAAAATGTCATGGCATTAGAAGCTTCTTGATGGCTAATTGACATCATTTGAGTCAATTGGAGGTGTACCTGTGGATGTTTTCAAGGCCTACCTTCACAAACTAGTGCCTCTGCTTGACATCTGGGAAAATCAAAAGAAATCAGACAAGACCTCAGAAAAAAACAATTGTAGACCTCCACAAGTCTGGTTCATCCTTGGGAACAATTTCCAAACGCCTGAAGGTACCAAATTCCTCTGTACAAACAATAGTACACAAGTATAAACACCATGGGACCACGAAGCCGTCATACCGCTCAGGAAGGAGACGCGTTCTGTCCCTAGAGATGAACGTACTTTGATGCGAAAAGTGAAAATCAATCCCAGAACAGCAGCAAAGGACCTTGTGAAGATGCTGGAGGAAACAGGTACAAAGTATCTATATCCACAGTAAAACGAGTCCTATATCGACATAACCTGAAAGGCTGCTCAGCAAGGAAGAAGCCACTGCTCCAAAACCGCCATAAAAAAGCCAGACTACGGTTTGCAACTGCACATGGGGACAAAGATCATACTTTTTGGAGAAATGTCCTCTGGTCTGATGAAACAAAAATAGAACTGCTTGGCCATAATGACCATCGTTATGTCTGGGGAAAAAAGGGGAGGCTTGCAAGCGCAAGAACACCATTCCAACCGTGAAGCACGGGGGTGGCAAGCATCTTTGTTGGGGGTGCTTTGCTGCAGGAGGGACTGGTGCACTTCACAAATAGATGGCATCATGAGAGGAAAAGTATGTGGATATATTGAAGCAACATCTCAAACATCAGTCAGGAAGTTAAAGCTTGGTCGCAAATGGGTCTTCCAAATGGACAATGACCCAAGCATACTTCCAAAGTTGTGGAAAAATGGCTTAAGGACAGCAAAGTCAAGTATTGGAGTGGCCATCACAAAGCCCTGACCTCAATCCTATAGAAAATGTGTGGGCAGAACTAAAAAGCCGTGTGCGAGCAAGAGGCCTACAAACCTGACTCAAAGGCGGAAGTGTTGCTAACATTTACGATAGCAAATTTCAATTTACAAAAAAAAAAATGACGTTTTCGTCTTTTGAGCTTCTAGTCATGAAATCTATTGCAGCCTACTCACACTTTTATATAGCCACTGTTTATAGGCCTCCTGGGCCATATACAGCGTTTCCTCTCTGAGTTCCTTAATTCCTATCAGACCTTGTAGTCATAGCATGATCATATATCTCATTATTTGGTGATTTTCCAAAACCTTAGTGTATGTAAACTTCCGACTTCAACTGTAATTCAATCAATACACGTAGATGGATCATAGCGTAACAGGGCGGAAGGTAGCCGAGCGGTGGGCCAGCAACCAACATGTCGCTAGTTCGAATCCCAGAGCCGACAAGGTAAACAAATCTTTATGTGCCCTTGAGCAAGGCACTTATCCCTAATTGCTCCAGGATCTCCATTGATAAAGGCAGTCCCTGGCTGTGACCCCACTCTCCGAGTTGGAATATTACAACAAAACATTTACAATTAACACATGCTGATTAATACACACTTGTACATGTGTGAAATAGGACAAATACAAGCACTAACTAAACGATGATATAATATACTGACCATAGAAGTAGAATCACTAGAAAGGGAATATCCCGTTCAAGTCAATGGATATGTGTGTCATTTTAAAGTGGTACTGACCACATTAACTAGCTAGGGCCAGGAGTTGTACTGATGATCATGCATGTGTGTGTTAATGACCAGGAGTTTTTTTYCCCRACCCTATGASATGCAGTGACCTCTGTATCTAACCTCATTGAACAACATCCATAAGCTGGAAAAGTCGTATTAATGTCTTCTTCTTGTTCTTCCATGTGTTATGCTCMAGGCCTGCACCATGCTGCTGGTGACCCTGTTTGTCTACGACGTTTTCTTTGTTTTTATTACTCCTCTCTTTACCAAGGTACGTCACAGTGGATCCCTTCCTTTTTAAATAGGAAATATTGATACCTTTTAATTATAAGGCGCTTTTTGTTACAGGATACATTTCTGATATTTTGAACAATTATTGGCAAAAAAGCTGATCTGATTGGTCAAAAGGACCAATTAGTGAAAAAAGATAAGACTTGACGGTGGCTATACAGGCTGTGCTATACAGGAGGTGCTATACGGCGGTGCTATACAGGCTGTGCTATACAGGCGGTGCTATACAGGAGGTGCTATACAGGCGGTGCTATACAGGCGGTGCTTACAGGCGGTGCTATACAGGCGGTGCTATACAGGAGGTGCTATACGGCGGTGCTATACAGGCGGTGCTATACAGGCGGTGCTATAACAGGAGGTGCTAATAACGGAGGTGCTATACAGGAGGTGCCTATACAGGCCGTGCTATACAGGCCGTGCTATACAGTGCCTTCAGAAAGTATTCCTTCTTTTCACTGTCGTTTAGGTTAGTATTGTGGAGTAACTGCAATGTTGTTGATCCATCCTCAATTTTCTCATATCACAGCCAATAAACTCTGAAACTGTTTTAAAGTCACCATTGGCCTCATGGTGAAATCCCTGAGCGGTTTCCTTCCTCTTCGGCAACTGAGTTAGGAAGGACGCCTTTATCTTTGTAGTGACTGGGTGTATAGATAATTAATAACTTCACCATGCTCGAAGGGAGATTCAATGTCAATTAATTTTTTACCCATCTACCAATAGGTGCCCTTCTTTGCGAGGCATTGGAAAACCTCCCTGGTCTTTGTGCTTGAATATGTGTTTTAAATTCACTGCTCGACTGAGGGACCTAACAGATAATTGTATGTGTGGAGTACAGAGATTAGGTAGTCATTCAAAAATCATGTTAAACACTATTATTGCACACAGGGTGAGCATGCAACTTATTATGTGACTTGTTAAAAGCACATTTTTACTCTTGAACTTATTTAGGCTTGCCATAACAAAAGGGTGTGAATACTTTCTGAACGCAATGCATGTGCTATACATGAAGCAGTAACTAACTGGCTAGATAAATGGACTAGATTATCAGTGTTTCCCAAACTCGGTCCTAGGGCCCCCCCTTGGGTGAACTTTTTTTCCTTCTTCCTAGTACGACACAACTGATTCAAATAACCAACTCATCGTCAAGCTTTGATTATTTGAATCGGCTGTGTAGTGCTAGGACAAAAAACAACACGTGCACCTAGTGGGGGCCCCGGGACCAAGTTTGGGAAACCCTGCATTAAGCCACTACCGTGTTGTTGTCCTGTGTTTGTCTCCTCAGAGTGGTCACAGTATTATGGTGGAGGTTGCGGCTGGGCCCTCTGACTCCTCCACACATGAAAAGGTACAGTGGGCATCGATTTGATTTGATTAGGTCTCATAKSACAGTTGTTCTTTCACTTGAACTGATGTAACAATAGAAGGCTGTAATAATGTAATAATGGAGGATGCTCACTGTCCTTGCTGGCCTTCCTTCAGCTTCCTATGGTGCTCAAAGTGCCCCGCCTCAACTCCTCCCCTCTGGCTCTGTGTGACAGGCCCTTTTCTCTGCTTGGATTTGGCGACATCTTAGTACCAGGTAATACTACTCTACTACTGTACTGTAATTTTTCCTAGCTAGTATTTTACTACTGTGTACTCTTTACTACTGTACTATAACTCTTACTACTGTACTGTACTGTTTACTACTGTACTATACTCTACTGTACTATGCTCTACTGTACTGTATTTTACTACTGTATTTTACTACTGTACTCTACTATGTACTATACTCTACTACTGTACTGTATTTTACTGCTGTACTATACTCTACTGTACTGTATTTTACTACTGTACTCTACTACTGTACTTATGCTCTACTGTACTGTATTTTACTACTGTACTATACTCTACTGTACTATACTCTACTGTACCTATACTCTAATGTTACTGTACTCTACTGTACTCTACTACTGTACTGTACTCTACTACTATCTGTATTTTACTACTGTACTATAGTCTACTACTGTACTGTGTATTCCACTACTGTACTCTACTCCTACTGTCTCTACTACTGTACTAGTACTTCTATTACTGTACTGTACTACTTACTATACTCTATTACTGTAACTGTACTCTAGTACTATACTCTTACTACTGTACTATAACTCTATTACTGTACTCTCTACTGTACTATAGTCTACTACTGTACTATACTCTATTCTGTACTCTACTCTACTGTACTATAGGTCTACTACTGTACTGTACTCTATATAGTCTACTACTGTCTGTACTCTGCTCCTGTTATCGTACAAATCTAACTCCTGTTATGGTATCATTCTGTGGCGAGATATCTGCACTCGTCTGAGCTGACCATGTTGTTTCTCTCTCAGGTCTGCTGATAGCCTACTGTCACAGGTTTGACATCCTCATGCAGTCCTCACGGTTCTATTTCCTGGCCTGCACTATCGGTAAGACCAACACATTTCTATTGTCTTTTTGATAGTCAAAAACGTCATTTGTGTGTAGAGTCCTTTTTATAACAGCTAGTATTTGTTCAAAACAAGCAGTAACATACCTGCTTCATTCTTTTCTTCCCCTTTCCCCTCCCCCTCTCCTCACCCTCCCTTCTTCCCCTTTCCACCTGCTCTCTCCTCCCCTCTCCTCCACCCACCCTCTTCCCATCTCTCTCTCCCTCCCCATCTCCACTCCCTCTTTTCCACTCTCCCTCTCCCTCCCCTCTCCACCCTACCCCACTCTCCCTCCCTACCCCTCTCCTCTCCCTCCCTTCCACCTCATCCACTCTCCCTCCCTCCACCCACTCTACTCCCCTCCCTCTCCCCTCCCTCTCCAATCACCACTTTCTCCTCTCTCCTCTCCACCCACTCTCCTCTCCCCTCATCCACTCTCCTCTCCCTTCCCCTTTCCACCCACCCCACTCTCCTCTCCTCCTCTCCCACCACTCCCCCCACCACTCTCCTCGTTCCCTCCCTCTCCACCCATCTTCCTCTCCCTCCCCCTCTCGCCCTCCACCCCCCCTATTCCTCCCACCATTCTCGCTCTCCCCCACCCACTCTCCTCTCCCTCGCCCTCTCACCCACTCTCCGCTCTCTCTCGCACTCTCTCTCCCTCCCTCTCACTCTCCCCTAGCCACTCCCCTTCTTACCTCTCCACCCACTCTCTGGCCTGGCTACCTCTCCACTCACGTCTCCTCTCTCTCCCTAAACCACTCTCCTCCCCCTCTAGTCCACTCTCCTCCCCTGCTATCCAACTCTCTCCCCCTCTACCACTCTCCTCTCACCTCTAACCCATCTCCTCTCTCTCCCCCTAATCCACTCTCTTCCCCCTAACCACTTCTCCTCCCCGTAGTCCTCTATCCACTCTCGCTCGCCCTACTAACCCACTCTCCTCGGCCATTCTACCCCCTCTCCTCACCCACTCCTCCTCTAACCACTCTCCCCTCTATCCATTCTCCTCCCGCCTCATCTACCACGTCTCCTCCTCCCCTCACCTGTCCTCTCCCTCCCCCTGCTACATCCCTCTCCCTCCTCCCCTCCTATCCTCACTGCTCTTACTGCTGTCCTCCTCTCTGTCTCTCGCCCCGTTCTCCAACTTTATCTCTCCTCTCCTCCCCTTCACTGTTGCTACCTAGAAACAAGAGTCTCACTCTCCTCTGCCCCCCTCTTCACCCATCTCTGTCTTTCCCCTCTGAAGGTTCTTGGTATCTTGGGCTGCATCATCACGCTTTTGTAGCTCTGGCCCTGATGCAGATGGGTCAGCACGGCCTGTTATACCTGGGCCTTGCACCTCCTCTCCAGCCTGGCGGTGGCGCTGTGGCGCAAAGAGCTGCCATTATTCTGGACAGGAAGTGGATTTGTGGTGATTACCAGTTTGATATGAGTGTCTTCTTCTTCTACGGAAAGAAACATTTCTAGTGTTTTGTACCACAAAGTGAACCTAGATTTTAAAGTTGAGTACCGTAACCCCCGGAAACTAACTAGATATAATCCGCTTCTYCGTTCCAACATGCTGTTTCTGTTTCCTGTCCCCCTGCTCTGCTCCGCCCCTTCCTGTTCTATACTGTCATTTTACTGTGGATTCTCTGCTTTGCTGCTGAGGGCTCCAGGGTCTGTGTCTGTCACCCGCCTGTATTCTCTCATTGTATTCCTCTGCTCCTAGATAAGTGTCATATTGTCTTAATAGATTGTCCTGTGGTGTTAGAATAGATACTTCTAGGGTCATTAAACACTATTGGTGGGTAGAGTCATGATSAATTCACACAKTGACAWCATGAATAGTATCTGGTGATGACAAGGGGAGTGTACTGAACTGTCTCTCACCCATTTTCTCTGAACTGCAAATTGTGAAGATGCTTCTATAAGCTACTGGGTTTGAATATGGTGTGAAACGAGGTGCTCTGAAGCAACTTTCCCYTCTGTGTGTCTGAGGTAGCCTGGTCCCCAAATATGTTTGTGCTGTATGGCCAACCCAGGGCACCAGTTTTATCTGAGGTGTTTTCTAGCTCAATGTACAGCCATACCTCTGGTCTACCAGGCTGGCTAACACACTCCTCCGGTCTACCAGGCTGGCTAACACACTCCTCCGGTCTACCAGGCTGGCTAACACACTCCTCCGGTCTACCAGGCTGGCTAACACACTCCTCC
>NC_036871.1:38140525-38146286 GCF_002910315.2 Salvelinus sp. IW2-2015
TTGATACCTTTTAATTATTAATAAGGCGCTATTTTGTTACAGGATAACATGTTCTGATATTTTGAACAATTATTGGCGCAAAAAAGTGATCTGATTGTGTTCAAAAAGGACCAATTAGATTGAAACAAAAAGATAATACTTAGACAGGATGCTTATACAGGCGTGCCATAAGGAGGTGCTATACAGGGGTGCTATTACAGGCTTGCTATACAGGCGGTGCTAAATACAACCGGTGCTATACAGGCGGTTGCTATACAGGCCGTGCTATACAGGCTGTGTGCTATACAGGCCGGTTGCTATTACAGGAGAGTGCTATACAGGCGGTGCCGATACAGGCGGTTTCCTATACAGGCGGTGTATACAGCCGGTGCTTATACAGGAGGGTGCTATAAGGAGATCTATACAGGCCGGCTATACAGGCTGTGCCTACTATGACAGTCCTTCAGAAAGTATATCCTTCTTTTTCACTGTCGTTTAGGTTAGTATCTGCCTGGGTAACATCAATGTGTTTGATCCATCCAGTCATTCGTTCATTTCTCATATCACACACAATTAAACGTCGAACTGTTTTTAGACAGTCACGATTGGCCTCATTGGTGAAATCCTGAGCGTGTTCCTTCTACTCTTCGGCTAACTGAGTTCAGGAAGGCACGCCGCTTTATCTATTGTTGTGACTGGGTTGTAGTAGATAATTGAATAACTTCACACATGCTCGGAAGGGAGATTCAATGTCAAGATTTTTTTTACCCATTACCAATAGGTGGCCCTTCTCTGCGTAGGCCAGCATGTGGAAAACCTCCACTAGTGTCTTATGTGCTTTGAAATTAATGTGTGTTTAAATTCACTGTGCTCGAGCTTGAGGGACCCTAACGAGCAAGATAATGTATGTGACGTTGGAGGGAACAGAGATTAGGTTTAGTTCATTCAAAAATCAATGTAACACTTTATTTGCCCACAGGCAATGTGAGCCTATGCAACTTATTGTGACTGTTAAAAGCACATTGTTTACTCTTGAACTTTAATTTATTGGCATTGACCATAACAAAAAGGGTGTGAAATACTTTCTGAACGCAATGAATGTTGTGCTAATACATGAACAGCAGTAACTAACTGGCTAGATAATGGACAGATAATGATCAATGTTTCCCAAACTCGTCCAGGGCCCCCCCTTGGGTGAAGCTTTTTTTTCCCTCTTCCTAGTACGTACACAAACTGATTCAAATTAACCAACTCATCGTCATCAAGGCTTTTGTTATTTGAATCCGGCTGTGTAAGTCTTAGGACAAAAAAACAACGGCTTGCACCGTGGGGGCCCCCGGAACCTAAGTTTGGCGAAACACCGCTAGCAGTCTAGGAAGGCACTCCAGTGTTGTTGTCCTGGTTGATTTACAGTCCGTGTGCCGTCTCCCAGAGTGGTCACGCGTATTATGGTGGAGGGTTGCGGCTGTGGGCCCGTCTGACTCCTCCACACATGAAAAGGTACAGTGGTCATCGCATTTGAATTTGATGGTCTCATATAACAGGTTGTTTCTTCACTTGAAGCTGCCACTTGTAAAATAGAAGGCTGTAATAGTAATTAATTGGAGGATGCTCACTGGTATTGTTGGCACTCTCCCGCTTACTCCAGCTTCCTGATGGTTGCTCAAAGAGTGCCCCGCCTCAACCTCCTCACCCTCACAGTGGGCCTACTGTGTGACAGGCCCTTTTTCTTCGCTTTGGATTTGGCGACTATCTTAACCCAGAGGTAATACTACCTTGGCACTAGCACGTACTGTATTTTTACTACTGCCAAGTACCTACTACTTCATACTACTGTACTGACTACTCTACTACCTGTTTACTCATAGTCTACTACTGATACTGTAACCTATACTCACCTGTACTATAGTCTAACTCACCTGATGTACTTTACTCTACCTACTGTACCTATAGATCTTACTTACATCATGACTATACTCTGCTCCTGTTATCGTACAATATCTAACTCTTGTTATGTGTATCTTTCTGTGGCGAGATATCTGCACTCATCTGAGCTGACCATGTTGTTTCTCTCCTCAGGTCTGCGATAGCCTACCTGTCACAGGTTTGACATCCTCATGCAGTCCTCACGGTCTATTTCCTGGCCTGCACTATCGGTAAGACCAACACATTCCATTGTCTTTTTGATAGTCAAAAACGTCATTTGTGTGTAGTCTTTTATAACAGCTAGTATGTTGTTCCAAAACAAGCCCAGTAACATACCATGCTTCATTCTCCTTCTCCTCTCCCTCCCCCCCCCCCCCTCTTCCCTCTTCCCCTCCACCCACCCCCCCCCCTTCCCTCACCCCCCCCCCCCCTAACCACTCTCCTCCCCCCTAGCCACTCTCCTCCCCCTCTATCCACTCTCCTCCCCCTCTATCCACTCTCCTCCCCCTCTATCCACCCTCCTCCCCCTCTACCCCTTCCCTCTCTTTCCCCTAACCCACTCTCCTCCCCCTCTACCTACTCTCCTCCCCCTCTACCATCTCTCCTCTCTCTCTCCCTCCCCTCCACCCACTCTCCTCTCTCTCTCCACCCACTCCCTCTTCCCTCCACCACTCTCCCTCTCTCCCCCTCCACACCACTCTCCTCTCTCCTCCACCACTCTCTCTCCCTCCCCTCCACCCACTCTCCTTTCCCCACGAAGGTTATGGTGTCGGGCTGCTCATCACTTTGTAGCTCTGGCCCTGATGCAGATGGGTCAGCGGCCCTGTTATTACCTGGTGCTCTGCACCTCCTCTCCAGCCTGGCGGTGCCTGTGGCGCAAAGAGCTGCCATATATTCTGGACAGGAAGTGGATTTGTGGGTATTACCAGTTTGATATGAGTGTCTTCTTCTTCTACCGGAAAGAACATGTCTGTGTTTTGTAGCCACAAAGTGAACCTAGATTTTAAATTGAAGTACCGTAACCCCCGGAATCAACTAGATATAATCCGCCTCTTCGTTCCAACATGCTGTTTCTGGTTTCCTGTCCCCCTGCTCTGCTCCGCCCCTTCCTGTTTTATACTGTCATTTTACTGTGGATTCTCTGCTTTGCTGCTGAGGGCTCCAGGGTCGTGTCTGTCACCCGCTGTATTCTCTCTTGTATTCTCTGTCCTAGATAGTGTCATATTGTCTTTAATAGATTGTCCTGTGGTGTTAGAATAGATACTTCTAGGGTCATTAAACACTATTGGTGGGTAGAGTCAGATCATTCACACATTGACATCATGAATAGTATCTGGTGATGACAAGGGAGTTACTGAACTGTCTCTCACCCATTCGCTGAATGCAAATTGTGAGATGCTTCTATAAGCTAACTGGTTTGAATATGGTGTGAAACGAGGTGCTCTGGAAGCAACTTTTCCCTTCTGTGTGTCTGAGGTAGCCTGGTCCCCAAATATGTTTGTGCTGTATGGCCAACCCAGGGCACCAGTTTTATCTGAGGTGTTTTTAGCTCAATGTACAGTCATACCTCTGGTCTACCAGGCTGGCTAACACACCCTCGGTCTACCAGGCTGGCTAACCACACTCCTCCGGTCTACAGGCTGGTAACACACTCCTCCCGGTCTACAGGCTGGCTAACACACTCCTCCGGTCTACCAGGCTGGGCTAACACCACTCCTCTGGTTCTACCAGGCTGGCTACACACTCCTCTGCGTCTACCAGGCTGGCTAACACACTCTCTGGTCTAGCCAGGCTGGGCTAACACATCCTCCGGCTACCAGGCTGGCTAACACACTGGCTCTGGTCTTACCAGGCTGGCTTACACACCTCTGGTTTACCAGGTGGCTAACACACTGACTTGGTCTACCAGGCTGGTAACACTCCTCCGGTCTACCCAGCTGGCTCAACCACACTCCTCGGGTCTAACCAGGCTGACGCTAACACACTCCGCCTCCGGTCTACCAGGCTGGCTAACACACTCCTCCGGTCTACCAGGCTGGCTAACACACTCCTCCGGTCTACCAGGCTGGCTAACACACTCCTCCAGTCAGTGGGGATTCTAGTGAAGGACAACAACCTCACTGATAGAAAAACCATCCAGTCTTTATTTAGSCCATTGATCCACTTGTTGAGAGGAWTGGCTGTATATTTTGATGGCATCCTGCATAAACAATCTTATCTGTGTGCCCATCGTGGTCAATAGTCTGTCTCCCAGACTTGCTCCACAGTGGTCTGATGTCTCCACTCTGTTTATCCCTCTCAGCCTCCCATAGTTCTGCAACCAATCAACTGTATGCAAACCCCAGGACCASCCACAGAGGACCCCCTCACCAATCCTGAGCCACAAGGTCCTGATGCAACCAATCAGAGTGAGGACACTCCCCTTCCAGAGAAAGAGGCCAGCAAATCAGAGTAAAGGACTTCTAGGATGCCAATTTCTTATTCATTTCATTTTATTTTTGACACATAGGATCTCAATGGAACTCTATAAGTTCTTAACAAATTATAAACATTTCAGTGCACTTGGTGTGAAAAAGGGTAAGAAAAAGACTGACGGGAGCGAGGGAGGGCACTCAACCTACAGTGGCAGTTCTTCAACGCGTGAAACACCTTGTGGTCAGCAGGATCAGCACTGGCTGGGAGTCCTGGATGATGCGCTGTAGACTAAGGTCAAAGAGCACAACATACACAGCCCCGACTGCGACCTACGCTGACTTAACGCCCTTCTCGTGAGTTYTATCATCCTGTCACATAAAATAGATTTTATGTCTCCAAACTCTCCTGTCCTCCATTTTTCAGTTCATCATTTATCCCACCAGTCCTACGCAGAATAGCAGTCAACAATCTCCACAACTAAGTCAATGTGTTGCAGTCTTACCATCAGAAGCTCTGTCGGTCAGCTTGTTCCCAATTGTTCTTCTCCTTTATCAAGTACCATGAAGAAGWAGAAGCACACTATGGCCTGTCCTTCTGTTTATGAAAGATGACTGAAGTATCTACCGTACATACCCTTTATCATGTGGTGCTATCATGGATTCTCACCTACCTAAAAGGTATAGAATGATTATTGATTTAGGGCATCGAGGGGGCGGTTTCCTAGTGGACTAAAAAGCGAGCTGAATGGAGAATCCATGTAAATTGTTATAAATCCTGGATAAAAGGCTTAATCCGTGTCCGGGAAACCTATCTCTAGTTTTTGATTGGTTTAAATCTGACCTTTTGAACTTTTATTGTTTTTGCATGCTATGGGTTTGGTTTAGACCAGACTGTCAACAATAGTGTGTGGTTTATATAGTAGCTTACACACTGTCTTTCTATAATACTACGGGTGCAACAGTTAATGTTGCCCACACCGTTTCTCTAGTAGATTTTGTGGTCCCATTTTCCATTGGGTGTAAAAACCCATGTATTTATGTGGTAGATACATACAGTAGTAAATAGGTGTAATTACATTGTAGGCAGCTAGGTTCAAAATAGTACTTAAACATGTTTAACAGTTTTTAAAGTTGTAACTAATTAATTACACTAACTACTTACTGGTATGTAACTACCATGTGAACACATGGGTTATAAGGAGACCTAATGTAGAATGACCGATTTTGGTTATATAATTCATATTGTCTTAATGGGTTTTTGCCTTACTGGTGTCCATGGTTACAATTGGAATGTCTCTGTGCATAGTGCTTTATGAAGACAGAGTACTGTATTCATGTTTCTTAATTAAACTATGATAAGTGATCATTTTTATGTTTGAGGGGGAGGGGTGAGGTTGTCTCATGATAATAAACTCAGCAAAAAAAAGAAACGTCCTCTCTCT
>NC_036871.1:38146835-38167346 GCF_002910315.2 Salvelinus sp. IW2-2015
CTCTGTCAACTGTGTTTATTTTCAGCAAACTAAACATGTGGAAATATTTGTATGAACATAACAAGATTCAACAAACTGAGACTTAAACTGAACAAGTTCCACAACATGTGACTAACAGAAATGTAATAATGTGGTCCCTGAACAAAGGGGGGTCAACATCAGAAGTAACAGTCAGTATCTTCGTGTGTGGTCACCAGCTGCATTAAGTACTGCAGTGCATCTCCTCCTCATGGCTGCACCAGATTTGCCAGTTCTTGCTGTGAGATGTTACCCCACTCTTCCACCAAGGCACCTGCAAGTTCCTGGACATTTCTGGGGGGAATTGCCCATAGCCTTCACCCTCCGATCCAAAAGGTCCCAGACGTGCTCAATGGGATTGAGATCCGAGCTCGTCGCTGGCCCATGGCAGAACACTGACATTCCTGTCTTGCAGGAAATCACGCACAGAACGAGCAGTATGGCTGGTGGCATTGTCATGCTGGAGGGTCATGTCGGATGAGCCTGCAGGAATGGTACCACATGAGGGAGGAGGATGTCTTCCCTGTAACGCACAGCGTTGAGATTGCCTGCAATGACAACAAGCTCAGTCCGATGACGCTGTGACACACCGCCCCAGACCATGACGGACCCTCCACCTCCAAATCGATCCCGCTCCAGAGTACAGGCCTCGGTGTAACGCTCATTCCTTCAACGTTTAACGCGAATCCGACCATCACCCCATGTAAGACAAAACTGTGACTCGTCAGTGAAGAGCACTTTTTGACAGTGGGTTTGTGCCCATAGTCGACGTTGTTGCCGGTGAGGATCTGCCTTAACAACGGCCTACAAGCCCTCAGTCCAGGTCTCTCAGCCTATTGCGACAGTCTGAGCACTGATGGGGGATTGTCCATTCCTGGTGTAACTCGGCAGTTGCCATTCTGTACCCGTCCCGCAGGTGTGTGATTTTCCTATGTACCGATACTGTGCAGGTGTTGACATGTGTCTGCCACTGCGAGGACGATCAGGTGTCCGTCCTGTCTCCCTGTAGCTCTGTCTGGCGTCTCACAGTACGGAAATCTGCAGTCCTCATACCTCCTTGCCAGGATGCCTAAGGCATGATCACCACAGATGAGCAGGACCTGGCATCTTTCTTTTGGTGTTTTCAGAGGCAGTAGAAAGGCCTCTTTAGTATCCTAAGTTTTCATAACATGACCATAATTGCCTACCGTCTGTAAGCTGTAGTCTTAACAACCGTTTCACAGGTGCATGTTCATTAATTGTTCATGGGTTCATTGAACAAGCATGGGAAACAGTGTTTAAACATATAAAGCGCAATATTTAAAGTGTTGGTCCCGTGTTTCATTAGTTGAAATAAAAGAAACCAGAAATATTTCATACACACCAAATGCTTAATTCTCAAAAAAGTTGTGCACAAATTTGTTTACATCCCTGTTAGTGAGCATTTTTCCTTTGCCAAGATAATCCATCAATCCGACAGGTGTGGCATATCAAGAAGCTGATTAAACAGCATGATCATTACAGGTGCACCTTGTACTGGGGACAATAAAAGGCCAGTCAAAAAAAAAWTTGCACCAAAGAAAACAAGTGATAGACAGAAAAACCAATGAAATATAAAACGGTGTGCAGATAGATGTAGGCTTATATGAAAACCACACCACGATATACAATACGTACAAAATAAAAAAGATTTGTTAAAACAGGTAAAACCTAATTATAAATGTATAAAGAAATTGATCAGTAATCACAAAAAATGTGCAGTTCTGACACAACGCAATGCCACAGATAAAGTTTTAGGGAGTGTGCAATTGGCATGTAGGACTGTCCGGCAGAGCTATTGCCAGAGAAAGTTAATTTCTCTACCATAAGCCACCTCCGTCATTTTTAGAGAATTTTGCAGTACGTCTAACCGGCCGCACAACTACAGACCACGTGTAACCACGCCAGCCCAGGACCTCCACATCCGGCTTCTTCACCTGCGGGATCGTCTAAGACCAGCCACCCAGACAGCTGATGAAACTGAGGAGTATGTCTGTCTGTAATAAAGCCCTTTTGTGGGGAGAATCTCATTCTGATTGGCTGGACCTGGCTCCCCAGTGGGTGGGCCTATGCCCTCCCAGGCCCACCCATGGCTGTGCCCCTGCCCAGTCATGTGAAATCCATACTTTAGGGCCAAATTCATTCATTTCAATTGACTGATTTCCTTATATGAACTATAACTCAGTAAAATCTTTGACATTGTTGCGTTTATATTTTTGTTCAGGATAGTTTGAGAATACAATATAGCTCAGTATTTGCATTATTTATTTTATACTGTCTGTTTTACTCATCTTTATCAAGGGATCCAATAATTCCGGACTCCACTGTATATTCCGTAGTTAAACAAAGTAGATGTTTGGTTTTTGTTCCCGTTCATTTCATCACAGCCACGAGTTCATAAACACAGGAAGGACCTGGTCAGTACTGGAAATATAGGTGGTGTTCCCCTGCATCAACCAATGGTTGCGTGCCACGTCATCGACTGTGCCGTCGGGCACCAGAGTGCTATAACATGCGGTTAGCTGATGCGTAAAATACCTATCAAGGCGTAAGATCTGGCATGTGTCAACAACGTATGAGTAGAGGAACACCCTTGTTTTAAAAGKYTRSWWKAGGTCAAAGGTTAGAGATAAGAAGTCAAGAGTCTTAATGGAAGAAGCTGGTTGGTTAGGGAGAGTGCCGTGTCAGACTCATCTGCACACTATTTTGCAGCCAATGAGATGAGATATTCACCAGGGTTATTTGATGTCGTCACCAGGTGGTTTTTAAACATCTGAGGAGGAATACGCCAAAATAAAGAAACAAAGCATTTCATCCTCTACATGGCTTCATCATTGGCAACCTCAGAATTATAGTCACCATTCTTCTTCTTCTGTTGCTAATATAAAACATTCAGTTGGTGGTATATGACCTGGCAGTAGCTAGAGTTGTACTACAGCTGAATATGAATGACCCTTTTTCATTCTGGCCCCGTCTCAAATAACACTCTCACAGCAGTCAGACTCTCTAGCCTTCTCCCCACAATGTGTGTCTGCCTTGCTGGTGAGATGAGAGCCAAGGGAGGCTCTGCAGTGTGAATCATACGTTCTGAATGGAGAGTCTGTCTGACTGGGAGAGTCACTCCGGGAGCCAGAGGAGACTTCATCAGCGCTAACGGGCAGGACCAAGCAACCAGGTAGTGACAGGGCATCAAGTCTCCACCGGCTCCCGGAGTGACTCTCCCAGTCAGACAGACTCTCCATTCAGAACGTATGATTCACACAGCACTGCAGAGCCTCCCTTGGCTCTCATCTCACCAGGAAGGCAGGCACACATTGTGGGGAGAAGGCTAGAGAGTCTGACTGCTGTGAGAGTGTTATTTGAGACGGGGCCACACATTGTGGGGAGAAGGCTAGAGAGTCTGACTGCTGTGAGGGTGTTATTTGAGACAGGGCCACACATTGTGGGGAGAAGGCTAGAGAGTCTGATTGCTGTGAGGGTGTTATTTGAGACGGGGCCACACATTGTGGGGAGAAGGCTAAGAGAGTCTGACTGCTGTGAGAGTGTTATTTGAGACGGGGCCAGAATGAAAAAGGGTCATTCATATTCAGCTGTAGTACAACTCTAGCCACTGCCAGTTCATATACCACCAACTGAATGTTTTATATTAGCAACAGAAGAAGAATGGTGACTATAATTCTGAGGTTGCCAGTCAGAGGGGCGTGACCTCTGACCTCATCCAAGGGTTTTGAAGCGAGAGGATGTAAGGAATCAAGGAAATACAATTGAGATTCACCCATTGAGGGGCTGAACTGGAGGCAAAACATACATGACTAACTATTACAGGACAGGCTACTGTTTGTTCTATTCTGGTGGGGGACGAAAGAACTGCTATGTCCTTGCTCTGCTTCACTGCTATTTCAGACTGGACATGGGACGGGAGGAAGTGAGTCATTCGGAGGTGACATTGAGGCCAGGGATTCAATCCGATTACGCCAATGCAGCTTTTAAAAAGGAAACTATTGGATTGAATCCCGGCCTGACTTGACTGAGCCCTCATTCTAGAAACAAACAGGTAAGGCTGATTACAGGCATCATAATTATTTTTTATTCCTTCCATCGGCTGTGGATGGGAACCACAACAGTTTACCAGGACATCAACATCACAGCAGAATGTCCAGACCATATATATATATATATATTTAAGCAATAAGGCCAGAGGAGGTGTGGTATATGGCCAATATACCACGACTAAGGGCTGTTCTTACGCACGACGCAACGCCGAGTACCTGGACACAGCCCTTAGCCGTGGTATATTGGCAATATACCACAAACCCCAGAGGTGCCTTATTGCTATTATAAACTGGTTACCAACGTAATTAGAACAGTAAAAACAAATGTTTTGTCATATGTGTTCTAATTCTATTCCCAGACTGTGTTCACTGGAAACTGTGTAACCATGAGCAACATACTTCACAAATCCTTCCAAACATCCTCCCGATAGAAAACAACATTGTTCAAAAAGTTCCTTGGTTCGCAGAACATAACCTTTTGACAGTTACACGATGAGGAAAACCATCCGGCAAAAAAGATTTGCCTCTTGTTCAAAGTACACACATAAGAGAGTTCTAACATTTCACTCACACAAGTTTTCCTGTCGTAAAACTAAACCTTGACTGACAACAATCCATGTTGATATGGTGTGGAGAAAGCTGTCTGCATTCAACAGTCCACAAAATGTCATGAAACCCTCTCCTGTATACTTCATAAAAATCACAAAATGGCATAAACCACAGTAGAATTGGCATAATTTAGTACAGTAGTCATTATTATTCAGTGTTAAAATACACCATAATTCCCATACCATAAGGGCCCATTTCCCAAACACAGATTAAGACTGGTCTTGGACAACAAAAAAAACAAAAAAAAACGGAGAATCTCAATTGAGAATCTTTTTTAGTCCTGGACTACACTTAATCTTCGTCTGGTAAACTGGCCATAAGAGTTTTACACCTCACAGCTAAATGAACATTTACTTCCATACATTCTATGACATGAAGAAATACAATACGAGGAACAGGTCAATTTGGATTAAAAATAGTTTCTTATGCGCTCTGAGATAACGTGCTTGGCACCTGAGATCTGTAAACAATTAAAAGTAATAACCAGCTTCCTAACATGAATTTAAATCATCTTTAAAAAGGCTTAAAAAGAAAAAGACTTGAGTGCAGAGAGAGTTTAGAGACAAACACTCATCCGAACAATAGAAATGAATTTTGGAAATTCAACAGGAACTTAATAAGTACCAGCAATTAGARAGCCCAATCAGTAAAAAAAAGATATATATAATCACATCTTTACTGTGAACAGAGCTTTGGCGGGCCAAATATAAATCACTCGTGGGCCGGTTTTAGCACATGGGCCGCCAGTTTCAGAGCCCTGGCTAAGGGTTTTGGTGTCGCCCTGTGTCCTTACAGGTAGATAACGTGTTCCTTGGTTGGTTTGCTTGCTATGTCTTTGGGGAAGGGTGGAGGGGGAGGTGGAGGGATGTGGCTCTGGTTATTACTCCTCATGCTGCTGCTGGACGACAGGGTCTGGGAGGGCTTAGCGCTGGACAGGGGCTCTGGAGGACTGAAGAAACCATCTGAAGAGGCATAACAGTGTACGGTTAACTTAATTATTGTGTGTGTTCATTTAGTTCCTGAGACGTTAAAACAGTAAAAATCAGACAATATGTATCTGGAACTCCCACGGTTCTCGTCTTAGATGATTGGTAGTATCAGTGAGGGCTCTTACCTGATTGGTATGCATCCGTGAGGGCTTTTACCTGATTGGTAGTATCAGTGAGGGCTCTTACCTGATTGGTAGCATCAGTGAGGGCTCTTACCTGATTGGTAGCATCAGTGAGGGCTCTTACCTGATTGGTAGCATCAGTGAGGGCTCTTACCTGATTGTACCGCTCATGGTCACGCTTGAGGGCTGCTTGACAGAACTAGGATTGGTAGTCATGCTCATCGTGAGCTCTTACCTCTCGGATTAGAGATACAGTAACTGCTCAAGTGGAGGCGCGTCATATACCTGCTGGATTGGTAGTATCAGTGAGGGCTCTTACCTGATTGGTAGTATCAGTGAGGGCTCTTACCTGATTGTAGTGGGTATTCAAGTGGAGGGCTCTTACCTGATTGGGTAGCATCAGTTGAGGGCTCTTAAATGATTGGTAGCATCAGTGAGAGGCTCTTACACTGGGATGTGGTGTCATCAGTGGAGGGCCTCCGACTCTACGTCGTGGCTGGATGGTCGTATCAGGTGAGGGCTCTTACTTGATTGGTAGCATCAGTGAGGGCTCTTACCTGATTGGTAGCATCAGTAACGGGTTTTACCTGATGTAGTTTCTGTGAGGGCTCTTACCTAATTGGTAGTTTCTCTGTGGGCTCACAGTCTTCTTCCCTCTCAGACTCTGGCTCTCATTTCCTGTGACTCTGATCGGCACCACCTGAGACATTTCTATGGACGCTGCGGTAGGAAAGACAACATCAGAACTATGGAGATCAGTGGAGGATGCTGAGGGGGAGGACGGCTCATAATAATGTCTGGAACAGAGCAAATGGAATGGCATCAAATGCATAGAAACCATGTGTTTGATACCATTCCAGTGATTCCACTCCAGCCATTACCACGAGCCCATCCTCCCAATGTAGGTGCCACCAACCTCCGTGGTGGAGATATACGCCACTCCTTTAACAGATCATAGAAAATATCAATATGGGGTAAATGTTATGATTTCCCCTAGCACAGTTGAGGTCAAGAGGAAAGAGTAGGACTTCACAACAAGTGCCTCAGTACATGACTAATAAACGGAAGGTTTGAGATTATAGGAGTGCGCTTGTACAGTTCTTGACCTGCGCCGTGTTCTGTTCTGTTCTGACCTGCGCCTGTGTTCTGACCTGCGCCGTGTTCTGTCTGTTTTTGACCTGCGCCGTGTTCTGTTCTGTTCTGACCTGCGCCGTGTTCTGTTCTGTTCTGACCTGCGCCGTGTTCTGTTCTGTTCTGACCTGCGCCGTGTTCTGACCTGCGCCGTGTTCTGTTCTGCGCCGTGTTTCTGTTCTGTTCTGACCTGCGCCGTGTTCTGTTCTGTTCGACCTGCGCCGTGTGTTCTGTTCTGTTCTGACCTGCGCCGTACTCTGTTCTGTTCTGACCTGCGCCGTACTCTGTTCTGTTCTGACCTGCGCCGTCCACTCTGTTCATGTTCTGACCTGCGCCGTGTTCTGACCTGCGCCCGTGTTCTGACCTCGGCCGTGTTTCTGGACCTGCGTTCTACTGAGCCGTGTTCTGACCTGCGTTCTACTGAGCCGTGTTCTGACCTGCGTTCTTACTGACCGTGTTTCTGACCTGTCGTTCTACTGAGCCTGTTCTGACCTGGCGCCGTGTTCTGACCTGCGTTCTACTGAGCCGTGTTCTGACCTGCGTTCTACTGAGCCGTGTTCTGACCTGCGTTCTACTGAGCCGTGTTCTGACCTGCGCCCGTGTTCTGACCTGCGTTCTACTGAGCCGTGTTCTGACCTGCGTTCTACTGAGCCGTTTCTGACCTGCGTTCTACTGAGCCGCTGTTCTGACCTGCGCCGTGTTCTGACTTGCGTTCTACTGAGCCGTGTTCTGACCTGCGCCGGTGCTTCTGACCTGCCGCGTCTTCTGACCTGCGTTCTACTGCGCCGTGTTCTGACCTGCGTTCTACTGAGCCGTGTTCTGACCTGCGCTGTGATTTCGCTTGTGGTGGGACCTCTTCTTACTGCTCTTCTCCTTGACCTTGTTGCCAAAGACAGCCAGCTTGGTGGGTATCTGCTGTTGCACGGCCACTGGTTTGTGAACCACCTGGTTGGTTTTGCTGATCAGGTGGATGGGGAACTCCGGTTTAAGGGGCCCGGGGCTGATGCTCTCCCTGCGAGGGGGCACCTAAGATACGATAACGTAAAGTTATGAATATAACTGAATGAAACTACTGGAAAATGAGTTACAACACACAGCTATGGAGATCTAACTGGCAAGAGTGTTGTACCGAGTGCACCGAATGGGAACATTACTGTCCATTTACATGGAAATTCAGCATGAAAAATACACAATATCAATACACTATTGAACAACACGTACAATAGAAAAACACTGGGAAGTGAGCACACATTCACGTAGTTGGTTAGGGTTGAAAAATACTGGTAACTTGACAAAGTACTATTTCCTGATTCCAGGAATCCTCTAACTGGGATTTCTAGAAAACCATGGTAGGTACAGTGCATTTGGAAAGTATTCAGACCCCTCAACTTTTTCCACATTTTTTTTACGTTACAGCCTTATTCTAAAATGGATTCAATCAATTTTTCCTCTCATCAATCTACACACAATACCCCATAATGACAAAGCAAAAACAGGTTTTTAGAAATTTGTGCAAATTTATAACAAATAAAAAACTGAAATACCCTATTTACATAAGTACCTTTGCTACCTTTGCTATGATACTCGAAATTGAGCTCAGGTGCATCTTGTTCCATTGATCATCCTTGAGATGTTTCTACAACTTGATTGGAGTCCACCTGTGGTAAATTCAATTGATTGGGCATGATTTAGAAAGGCACACACCTGTCTATATAAGGTCCCACAGTTGACGGTGCATGTCTGAGCAAAAACCAAGCCATGAGGTTGAGGGAATTGTTGAAGGTCCCCAAGAACACAGTGGCCTCCATCATTAAATGGAAGAAGTTTGGAACCACCAAGACTCTTCCTAGAGCTGGSCGCCCGGCCAAACGAAGCAATCAGGGGAGAAAGGCCCTGGTCCCGATGGTCACTCTGACAGAGCTCCAGAGTTCCTCTGCGGAGATGGGAGAACCTTCCAGAAGGAAAACCTGTGTTTGTGCAGCACTCCACCAATTAGGCCTTTATGGTAGAGTGGCCAGACGGAAGCCACTCCTCAGTAAAAGGCACATGACAGCCCACAGCCCACCTAAAGGACTCTCATACAATGGGAAACAAGATTCTCTGGTCTGATGAAACCAAGATTGAACTTTAGGAGGAAACCTGGCACCAACCCTACGGTGAAGCATGGTGGTGACCGCATCATGCTGTGGGGATGTTTTTCAGCAGCARGGACTGGGAGACTTGTCAGGATCAAGGGAAAGCTGAACAGAGCAATGTACAGAGATCCTTGATGAAAACCTGCTCCAGAGCATTCAGGACCTCTGACTGGGACGAAGTTTCACCTTTTAACAGGACAACGACCYTAAGTACACAGCCAAGACAACGCAAGAGTGGGTTCGGGACAAGTCTGAATGTCCTTGAGTGGCCCAGCAAGAGCCCGGACTTGAACCCGATCAAACATCTCTGGAGAGACCTGAAAATATCTGTGTAGCGACGCTCGCCATCCAACCTGACAGAGCTTGAGAGAATCTGCAGAGAAGAAGGGGGGAAACTCCGCAAATACAGGTGTGCCAATAAAGTACTGAGTATAGGGTCTCAACACTTATGTAAATGTGATATTTCAGTTGAATTTTTTATAAAATTTGCTCAAATTTCTAAAAACCTATTTTTGCTTTGTCATTATGGGGTAATGTGTGTAGATTGATGAGGGAAAAAACGATGTATTCAATTTTAGAATAAGGCTGTAACGTAAAAAAATGTGTAAGAAGTCAAGGGGTCTGAATACTTTCTGAAGGCACTGTCCTATTACGTCCTATGTGGCTCACCTCCGGGGGCTGCTCCAGGAAAATGTTGGTGGCTACAGAGAGGCTGTGGGGAACGAGGACCTTGGGGATCACCTCTCTTCCCTTCATCCAATCAGCCGTCAGGTTCCCTCGGAAGGACTGGGAGAGGGGAGGATCCCCTCGGAAGGACTGGGAGAGGGGAGGATCCCCTCGGAAGGACTGGGAGAGGGGAGGATCTCGGACCAGACTGGGAGAGGGGAGGATCCTCGAAGGCTGGGAGAGGGAGGATCCCCTCGGAAGTATGGGAGAGGGGAGGATCCCCTCGGAAGGACTGGGAGAGGGGAGCCTGAGGAGAAGAATAGAATGTCCGGATGATGTAAACATCAATACATCAACAACAGCTCCTCACACTATTGGTCCTCAGTTCTTAACGACCACACCACATCCCCACCTGCTGAGCTGTGAAGTTAAAACTCCCAGGGTTGGTCTTGTTCTGCTTCAACTTCATCTGTGTATTGAGGTGTTCCTTCTGTTTTTCCACCGTCCTCATTGACTCCCTCAGCCTCTCCAGATCCTGTTGGTACGTTACATGACAAAGGGAAATTCATTTAAATAAACACATTTTGTCACATACACCGGATAGGTGCAGTGAAATGTGTTGTTTTACAGGGTCAGCCATAGTAGTACGGCGCCCCTGAAGCAAATTAGGGATAAGTTCCTTGCTCAAGGGCACTGACAGATTTTTCACTGTGTCGACTCGAGTATTCGAACCAGCAACCTTTCGATTACTGGTCCACTGCTCTGACTGCTAGGCTACCTGCCACTGGCAGCAACATACCACCCTACATCTGACTGCTGGCTTGCCTCTGAAGCTAAGCAGGGTTGGTCCTGGTCAGTCCCTGGATGGGAGACCAGATGCTGCTGGAAGTGGTGTTGGAGGGCAGGTAGGGGTCACTCTTCCCTCTGGTCTTCTTATAGTCTACTATCCATACATTTTGTCAGTCACTGTGCACTCCTTATAAATATCTCAGTCTTAATGAAGAGCTTGGTGTGTTCAGTTAAAACCAGATCTGGAATTGAGGGGTTATGTGAGGGTACAGTATGTGAGAGTATTGTGGCTGTTGTTAAAGGAAATGGCTGAAAGCATAGGCCTACCCCTTTGTTAGCCTAAGATGTATTTTTTAGAGACCTGATTATATAACAAAGCATTAGTCCACAATTTTCCAGAGTGCAACAGCGGCTTCCAAGACCCCTGGTTCCATTCCAGGCGTAATCACAGTGTCTAAGACCCTGTTCCATTCCAGGCTGTATCACAGCGGTCTAAGACCCTGGTTCCATTCCAGGCTGTATCACAAGCGGTCTATAGACCCTGGTTCCATTCCAGGCTGTATCACAACGGTCTAAGACCCTGGTTCCATTCCAGGCTGTATCACAACGGTCTAAGACCCTGGTTCCATTCCAGGCTGTATCACAAGCGGTCTAAGACCCTGGTTCCATTCCAGGCTGTATCACACGGTCTAAGACCCTGGTTCCATTCCAGGCTGTATCACAGTGGGCTAAGACCCTGGTTCCATTCCAGGCTGTTATCACAACGGTCTAAGACCCTGGTTCCATTCCAGGCTGTATCACAGCGGTCTAAGACCCTGGTTCCATTCCAGGCTGTTCACAGTGGTCTAAGACCCTGGTTCCATTCCAGGCTGTATCACAACGGTCTAAGACCCTGGTTCCATTCCAGGCTGTATCACAGCGGTCTAAGACCCTGGTCCATTCCAGGCTGTATACAGCGGTCTAAGACCCTGGTTCATTCCAGGCTGTATCACAACGGTCTAAGACCCTGGTTCCATTTCCAGGCTGTATCACAGCGGTCTAAGACCCTGGTTCCATTCCAGGCTGTATCACAGTGGTCTAAGACCCTGGTTCCATTCCAGGCTGTATCACAGCGGTCTAAGACCCTGGTTCCATTCCAGGCTGTTGTACACAACGGTCTAAGACCCTGGTTCCATTCCAGGCTGTATCACAACGGTCTAAGACCCTGGTTCCATTCCAGGCTGTATCACACGTCTAAGACCCTGTTCCATTCCAGGCTGTATCACAGGTCTAAGACCCTGGTTCCATTCCAGGCTGTTATCACAGCGGTCTAAGACCCTGGTTCCATTCCAGGCTGTATCACAGCGGTCTAAGACCCTGGTTCCATTCCAGGCTGTATCACAGCGTCTAAGACCCTGGTTCCATTCCAGGCTGTACACAACGGTCTAAGACCCTGGTTCCATTCCAGGCTGTATCACAACGGTCTAAGACCCTGGTTCCATTCCAGGCTGTATCACAACGGTCTAAGACCCTGGTTCCATTCCAGGCTGTATCACAGCGGTCTAAGACCCTGGTTCCATTCCAGGCTGTATCCACAGTGGTCTAAGACCCTGTTCCATTCCAGGCTGTATCACAGCGTCAAGACCCTGGTTCCATTCCAGGCTGTATCACAACGTCTAAGACCCTGGTTCCATTCCAGGCTGTATCACAGCGTCTAAGACCCTGGTTCCATTCCAGGCTGTATCACAGCGGTCCAAGACCCTGGTTCCATTCCAGGCTGTATCACAACGGTCTAAGACCCTGGGTCCATTCCAGGCTGTATCACAAGTGGTCTAAGACCCTGGTTCCATTCCAGGCTGTATCGCAGCGGTCTAAGACCCTGGTTCCATTCCAGGCTGTTATCACAGCGGTCTAAGACCCGGTTCCATTCCAGGCTGTATCGCACGTCTAAGACCCTGGTTCCATTCCAGGCTGTATCACAGCGGTCTAAGACCCTGGTTCCATTCCAGGCTGTATCACAACGGTCTAAGACCCTGGTTCCATTCCAGGCTGTATCACAGTGGTCTAAGACCCTGTTCCATCCAGGCTGTATCACAACGGTCTAAGACCCTGGTTCCATTCCAGGCTGTATCACAGCGGTCTAAGACCCTGGTTCCATTCCAGGCTGATCACAGCGGTCTAAGACCCTGGTTCCATTCCAGCTGTATCACAGCGGTCCAAGACCCTGGTTCCATTCCAGGCTGTATCACAGCGGTCCAAGACCCTGGTTCCATATCAGGCTGTATCACAGCGGTCTAAAGACCCTGTTCCATTCCAGGCTGTATCACAGCAGTCTAAGACCCTGGTTCCATTCCAGGCTGTATCACAGCGGTCCAAGACCCTGGTTCCATATCAGGCTGTATCACAGCGTCTAAGACCCTGGTTCCATTCCAGGCTGTACACAGCGGTCCAAGACCTGGTTCCATATCAGGCTGTATCACAGCGGTCTAAGACCCTGGTTCCATTCCAGGCTGTATCACAGCAGTCTAAGACCCTGGTTCCATTCCAGGCTGTATCACAGCGGTCCAAGACCCTGGTTCCATATCAGGCTGTATCACACGGTCTAAGACCCTGGTTCCATTCCAGGCTGTATCACAGCGGTCCCAAGACCCTGGTCCATATCAGGCTGCTATCACAGCTCGGCAAGACCCTGGTTCCATCCAGGCTGTATCACACGTCCAAGACCCTGGTTCCATTCCAGGCTGTATCACAGCGGTCCAAGACCCTGGTCCATTCCAGGCTGTATCACAACGGTCTAAGATCCTGGTTCCATTCCAGGCTGTATCACAACGGTCTAAGACCCTGGTTCCATTCCAGGCTGTATCGCAGCGGTCTAAGACCCTGGTTCCATTCCAGGCTGTATCACAACCGTCTAAGACCCTGGTTCCATTCCAGGCTGTATCACAACGTCTAAGACCCTGGTTCCATTCCAGGCTGTATCACAGCGTCTAAGACCCTGGTTCCATTCCAGGCTGTATCACAGCGGTCTAAGACCCTGGTTCCATTCCAGGCTGTATCACAACCGGTCTAAGACCCGTGTTCCATTCCAGGCTGTATCACAGCGCGTCCAAGGACCCTGGTTCCATTCCAGGCTGTATCACAGTGGTCTAAGACCCTGGTTCCATTCCAGGCTGTATCACAACGGTCTAAGACCCTGGTTCCATTCCGGCTGGATCACAGCGGTCAAGACCCTGGTTCCATTCCAGGCTGTATCACAGCGGTCTAAGACCCTGGTTCCATCCAGGCTGTATCAAGCACGGTCCAAACCTGGTTCCATTCCAGGCTGTATCACAGGGGTCTAAGACCCTGTCCATTCAGCTGTATCACAGTGGTCTAAGACCCTGGTTCCATTCCAGGCTGTATCACAGCGGTCCAAGACCCTGGTTCCATTCCAGCTGTATCACAGCGGTCATAAGACCCTGGTTCCATCCAGGCTGTACACAGCGTCCAAGACCCTGGTTCCATTCCAGCTGGTATCACAACGTCTAAGACCCTGGTTCCATTCCGGCTGTATCACAACGGCTCTAAGACCCTGTTCCATTCCAGGCTGTTATCACAACGGTCTAAGACCCTGGGTCCATTCCAGGCTGTATCACAACGGTCTAAGACCCTGGTTCCATTCCAGGCTGTATCACAGTGGTCTAAGACCCTGGTTCCATTCCAGGCTGTATCACAGTGGTCTAAGACCCGGTTCCATTCCAGGCTGTATCAATCAACGCTCTAAGACCCTGGGTTCCATTCCAGGCTGTATCACACGGTCTAAGACCCTGGTTCCATTCCAGGCTGTATCACAACGGTCTGAAGACCCTGGTTCCATTCTCAGGCTGTATCACAGTGGTCTAAGACCCTGGTTCCATTCCAGGCTGTATCACAACGGTCTAAGACCCTGGTTCCATTCCAGGCTGTATCACATGGTCTAAGACCCTGGTTCCATTCCAGGCTGTATCACCAACGTCTAAGACCCTGGTTCCATTCCAGGGCTGTATCACAGTGTCTAAGACCCTGGTTCCATTCCAGGCTGTATCACACGTCAAGACCTGTTCCATTCCAGGCTGTATCACACGGCGCAAGACCCTGGTTCCATTCCAGGCTGTATCACAGTGTCTAAGACCCTGGTTCCATTCCAGGCTGTATCCAACGTCTAAGACCCTGGTTCCATTCCAGGCTGTATCACAGCGTCTAAGACCCTGGTTCCATTCCAGGCCGTATCACAACGGTCTAAGACCCTGGTCCATTCCAGGCTGTATCACAGTGGTCTAAGACCCTGGTTCCATTCCAGGCTGTATCACAGCGGTCTTAAGACCCTGGTTCCATTCCAGGCTGTATCACACGGTCTAAGACCCTGGTTCATTCAGGCTGTTCAGCAACGGTCTAAGACCCTGGTTCCATTCCAGGCTGTATCACCATGTCTAAGACCCTGTTCCATTCCAGGCTGTTATCCCAGCAGCGGTCTAAGACACTACAGACACCCTGGTTCCATTCAATCTCAGTGCTAGAGGCGTCACTACAGATACCCTGGTTTGAATCTAGCCTGTATCACAACCGGCCGTGATTGGGAGTCCCAAAGGGCGGCGCACAATTGGCCCAGCATCCGGGTTTGGCCGGTGTAGGCCGTCATTGTAAATAAGAATTTGTTCTTAACTGACTTGCCTAGTTAAATAAAGGTTAAATATATATTTTTTCAAATGCTTCACGGTAGAAACAAGCTGTAAAATGCTGGGGAAAGACGTGACTCCGATGCATTATGGGATATCTTTGGTTTGTCTCTATCACGTTCGGAGTCTGCGCTACATCCTTCTGTAGCTGAGGAGACAAAACATGGACTTTGCTTTGGGAAGTAATGTGTGATTCTGTCAATATCAATTGACATTCAATATTTCAACACGCTATTAAACAACATATTAACTCTAAATCAGTCAGGAGCAAGCCAGCTAGCCTAAGAAGGAACAAACAAATGTATTATTTAGGCTATATTATTATTATTATTATTATTATTATTTCAAGGCCATTTCAGAAATCCATTGTGAAGCAGTTGAGACACGCTAGAAGCTAGCAGGAGCGCTCAGCATTTCAACAACATGCCAATACATTTATTTATATGATGAAATACTACATTTAAAAATACTTTGAATTAAATAATAATGAAATGAAAAATGTCTTATTAGGCTATACAGTCAGTCATTCTACAGTGCCTTTTGAATTTGTTTGGCCAGTCTCTGGTTTGAGGATCATGTGGTGAGCTATGCATGCCTAGTTGGATAAATTTAGCCTAGCAGAGGCTCTTATATCCCCATGCCCTAATCACAGCCAACACAAATCTATTTTGTAACAACAGTATCATGAAACGAATTAGAAAATTATAGTTTTGCATATGAAAAAAAGTTACAAGTGTATATTGGCCTACCTGATGATATGCGGCTGCTGTGTTAAAACAATTAATGTATTTTTCTGAAATTCATTGACGATCAGATACTTTAGTCGTAACTGGTTCCGTTCCGATATATCTTTACACTTGATAGACAACTTTATCACTGTTAGACTATCCTCTTTTTTAAAAACACTAGCCTGTATAGAAATCAGAACGTATCTGGCACTGCAGCATGTGCGCATTCGTTGTCACGCTCTGTTGTGGTATTAAAATAGATTCTGCTCGTCTCCAGTCACGTAGAAATGACATAGAATTGCATGAAATGCATTTATAAAAAAGGCACATTTTTCTTGGCCTGCAAATATGATAGATGAATTTAGTGCTTTTATTACAATGGATATCTCTTCACCCCTACTCTTGTCCGCGGTAGTCTGTGAATTGACAACCTTCTGGCTACTTTGCCATGTAACGCTTACAAAACGAAGAACAGTTTCTAAAACTGAATATCTAAGACTCTGGTCTGTCCTAGGAGTGAGGGTAAATGGTTGGCATGTTCTCTGCTATCCATTTGATGTTTTAATTATTATTTTGGGTATAGGGGAGGATCACTTTTTCAAGCGTTCAGGCAGGGTAAAAATATATTTTCACTGAAGGGAGGGGCCATTCATTTTCATTTCAGAGAGGTCAGATTTTCTCCTGTAAATTATTATATTGTAAGAAAACGAAGCAGCAACCTGTTGGTACGTCTCTCTCTGTCTCTCCAGCTCCTCTCGCTCCGCCTCTAGTTTCTCCTCCAGTCTCCCACACTCCTCCTCTCTCCGTCTTAACTCCGCCTCTAGGACCTCCGCCTGCAGCCGGTGACGCTCCCGCTCCTTCTCCCAGCGAGCCTGGGGATAGAGATGGATGAAAGATGAGATGGAGAGAGAGAGAGATGATGGAGAGATGGAGAGAGAGAGATGAGCCATGGTAGAGAGCCAGAGATTGGAGTGGAGAGATGATGGTCAGAGACGATGAGAGTTGCGACGTAGAATGAGTGCCGCGAGAGAATGATTGAGAGAGAGAGATATGATGATGGGATGAGAGATGAGATGAGTGAGAGAGAGATGAGATGGAGATGAGATGATGATGGGACGGAGAGAGATGAGATGGGAAGAGAGAGAGTGAGAGAGAGAGAGATGGGAGAGAGAGATGAATGGGATGTGAGAGAGAGAGAGAGATGGAGTAGAGATGAGATGGGAGAGAGAGATGAGAGAGATGGAAGAAGAGAGAGATGAGATGAGAGAGAGTGAGATGGAGAGAAAGAGATGAGGGATGGAGAGAGAGATGAGATGATGATGGAGAGGAGAGAGAGAGAGATGAGATGGAGAGAGAGAGGAGAGAAGTGAGATGGAGAGGATGAGAGAGAGAGAGATGAGATGGAGAGAGAGAGAGATGAGGAGAGAGAGAGAGATGGAGATGGAAGGAGAGAAGATGGATGGAGAGAGAGAGAGATGAGATGGAGAGGAGGGAAGAGATTGAGAATGGTGAGAGAGAGATGAGATGGAAGAAGAGATGAGAGTGGAAGGAGAGAGAGATGAGATGGAGAAGAGAGATGAGATGGATGAGAGAGAGATGAGATGGAGAAGGATGAGATGGAGAGAGGAGGATGAGATGGAGAGACGATGAGATGGAGAGAGAGAGATGAGATGAGAGAGAATGAGATGGAGAGGAATGGATAGTATGGGAGAGAGATGGAAGAGAGAGAGAGATAGAGGATGAGAGAGATGAGATGGAGAGAGAGGATGGAGAGAGAATGAGAGGAGAGAGAGAGAGTGAGAGAGAGATGAGATGAGATGGAGAGAGAGAGATGGATGGAGAGAAAGATTGGAGAGCGAGATGAGATGAGAATTGAGACTGAGAGCGAGAGAGATGATGAGATTGGAGAGAGAGAGATGAGATGGAGAGAGAGAGATGAGATGGAGAGAGATATGTACTCTTCCAGATACATGAGATGTGAATACCCCTGATGTAGTGGATCTAAGTCTTAACTTAAGAGGTCCTGCTGGTTTTCTGTTCTACCAGATAATGAATTGCACCCACATGGTGTCCTAGGGCTAAATCAGTCCCTGATTAGAGGGGAACAATGAAAAAAGAAAAGAAAAGAAAAAACTGACTTCGAGGTCCAGAGTTGAATTTGAATTTCCCTACCTCCGTTTCCCTAACACAATAAACTGTATTGTACCTGGTTTTGGCGGTGCTGTGTCTGCAGCTTGTGGAAGTTGGCCACCTCTTCTCTCTGTTTCTCCAGGTTACGTTGTTTCTCCTGCTCCAGGAGCATGTTGCCTCGGTTGCGACCCGGACGCTCACGCGCCAAAAGAGAGGCACGCTGGAGCTCAATGTGGCTGTCCTGCTGGGAGACGATGGCCTACGGAGAGGGACAGTGGACATACTTAACACCAGGAGGCAGAGGGCATATGATGCAAAACTCATCATACTGGCTGTATTTCTTCCTGCTTGAATGTGAATAGCTCAGATACACATGAAAACATGAAATGACCCTGGGAATCGATAGAACATAGCTCAGAGATGCACAGATATGAAGTAACATTCAAAATGGGTGAATCTTTCCTTTAACACCAGCAAGGGACAGGAAACAAACTTAACACCAGCAAGGGACAGGAAACAAACTTAACACCAGTGATGGACAGGGTACAAACTTCCGACTAGGGAGTGGCAAGGGACACACTTAAAACTGAATCTAATGGTAAGATAAGACAGGACGAACCTACAACTGTGTCTGTAGCATGTAAAGAATATATACACTGAGTATACCAAACATTTGAAACACCTTCCTAATATTGAGTTGCGCCATGCAGCTACCGGTACTTCCATACCCTGTTCAAAGACACTAATATTTTGTGTTGCACATTCACCCTCTGAATGGCACACATACATAATCCATGTCAACATTTTCTCAAGGCTTAAAAATCCTTCTTTAACCCGTCTCCTCCCCTTCATCCACACTGATTTGAAGTGTATTTAATAAGTGACATCAATAAGGGATCATAGCTTTCACCTGGATTCACCTGGTCAGTCTGTCATGGAAAGAGCAGGTGTTCTTAATGTTTTGTCCACTCAGTGTGTGTCTTACCTGCAGACCGTAGAGCCTATGTGAGAGAGTCAGCACGGTGTAAAAGAACTGGGGAGATAGAGAAATAAGGTTGAGACAAGAAAAACTATTAACTTCAGATATTCAGGAGACTAAACATCAAGATATTGTACGGCCTGTCGCTCTAGTGGTCTTGTCGTCGTTTTTTTTATAAGTATATTGTTGGTTTTTAAATGTTCGCTCAGATGCTTCAGATCGCCTGTGTCGTTTGATTTCGTCCTGTCGCTCGGTTCGGCTGCTTCGCTGGATTTTTTTTCGGTTTCCCTGTCGTTCGTATATATCTTTTCGGTTTGTTGCTTCGTTTTTTTTTCGGTTTTTTTCCTGTCGACTCTTTCGTCCTGTGCTCGGTTATCGGTTCTCTTTCGTTAAGTCGTGTTCCTGTCGCTCTAGGACTTTCGTTCTGTCGCTCGGAAATATTTTTATTCGCCTGTCGCTTTGTCGGTTTATCTCTGTGTATTCCTGATCGCGCGGTCGGTATTAATTTTATCTGTTCATCTCGGTTTCGGCATGTGCTCTGGGTTCGGCTCCTTCGCCGTTATTTTTTTTTTTAAATTATTATTTTTTTTTTAATATTTATTTCGGTTTTTTTCATGTGCTATTTATCGGTTATTTCTTATCCGGTCCTGTCGCTCGGTTACGGTTCTGTTGCTCGGTTGGCCTGTCGTCTCATAACAGATGGACTATTATACCCATACAGATGGACTGTTATGTCCATATCTGGTCCTATCGTTCCTCATATCTCACAATTCAGTGTTATTTTTTGAACACAGTTTAACATAATATGTTTTCCATTGTAGAGGGACGACCCAACGTTCAAACTCTGACCCCCAGCTACAGACCTCGCAATCGAAGAGCCTGGAACTGTCGGTGGTGACTGGCTATTCCAATCTCCTCGCAAGTGTGTTCTCGTTTTCTCTCAGAGAGAAAGGGAGGTGTGGACTAGTGTTTAGTTTGTCTGTTCGTGGTTAGTGTTTACAAGCTGCTGTGGCACCAGAATCATACTGTAGTTCTCCATGCCCAATATTCCTTACCTGAAGCCAAGTGGGTGTTACTAGATTACTCTCAATCTGAACATACAATATCTTGATGTTTAGTCTCCTGACTATCTGAAGCCAAGTGGGTGTTACTAGATTACTCTCAATCTGAACATACAATATCTTGATGTTTAGTCTCCTGCTATATGAAGCCAAGTTGGGTTGTACTAGATTACTCTCAATCTGAACGACATTATTTGATGTTTAGCTCTCTGAATTCTGAAGCAGTTGGGTGTTACTAGATTACTCTCATCTGAATTTACAATATTTGATGTTTGTCTCTCTGACTATCTGAAGCCAAGTTGGGTTTATCAGATACTCTCAATTGAACATACAAATATCTTGATGTTTAGTCTCTGATATTGAAGCAGTTTGGTGTATACCAAGTTACTCTCAATCTGATGTACATTTATG
>NC_036871.1:38169603-38178677 GCF_002910315.2 Salvelinus sp. IW2-2015
TCAGTCGGCCTGTCGCGCATCGGCCTGCGCTCATCGCCTGTCGACTCAGTCGGCCTGTCGCTCAGTCGGCCTGTCGCTCAGTCGGCCTAGTGCCTGTCGCTCAGTCGGCCTGTCGCTCAGTCGGCCTGTCGCTCAGTCGGCCTGTCGGCCTGTCGCTCAGTCGGCCTGATCGCGGCCTGTCGCTCAGTCGGCCTGTCGCTCAGTCGGCCTGTCGCTCAGTCGGCCTGTCGCTCAGTCGGCCTGTCGCTCAGTCGGCCTGTCGCTCGGTCGGCCTGTCGCTCAGTCGCTCAGTCGGCCTGTCGCTCGGTCGGCCGTCGCTCGGTCGGCCTGTCGCTCGGTCGGCCTGTCCGTCGGTCGGCCTGTCGCTCGGTCGGCCTGTCGCCGGTCGGCTGTCGCCTCGGCCTGTCGCTCGGTCGGCTGCGCTCGTCGGCTGTCGCTTCGTCGGGCCTGTCGCGGTCGGCCTGTCGCGCGGTCGGCCTGTCGCTCGGTCGGCCTGTCGCTCGGTCGGCCTGTGCTCGGTCGCTGTCGCTCGGTCGTCCTGCTCCTCGTCGGCCTGTCGCTCGGTTGGCCTGTCGCTCATACAGATGGACTATTATACCCATACAGATGGACTGTTATGTCCATATCTGGTCCTATCGTTCCTCATATCTCACAAATCCAGTGTTTCTTACTGAGCGACAGGCCGACTGAGCGACAGGCCGACTGAGCGACAGGCCGACTGAGCGACAGGCCGACTGAGCGACAGGCCGACTGAGCGACAGACTTACTCTTGATAGACCACTGCACCACTCGGGAGGCCCAAGACACTGCATCGCAGTGCTAGCTGTGTCACGAGAGATTCTGGGTTGGAGGTCAGGCTCTGTCGCAGCCGGCCGCGACCGGGAGACCCATGGGGCAGCACACAATCGGCTCAGCATCGGCAGGGACGTCCTTGTCCCATCGCGCACTAGCGACTCCTGTGGTGGGTCGGGCGCAGTGCACGCTGACACGGTCGCCGGGTGTATGGTGTTTCCTCCGACACATTGGTGTGGCTGGCTTCCGGGTTAAGTGGGTATTGTGTCAAGAAGCAGTGCAGCTTGGTTGGGTTGTGTTTCGGAGGACGCACGGCTCTCGACCTTCGCCTCTCCCGAGTCCGTACGGGAGTTGCAGCGACGAGACAAGACTGTGACTACCAATTGGATACCACGAAATTGGGGAGAAAAAGGGGTTAATCATTTTTTTCTAAATAAAATACTTACTCTTGATGGGGGTGGGAGGGTAGCAGTCGTAACCTCCAAAGGTCTCCGCTCTCCTCAGCACCGACAGGTTCCCCAGCCGCCCAAGGCCGAGCCCCCCTAGACAAAGCCGTACCACTTCTGGCCTCAAACTGAACCTCCCTGGTCCCAGGCTGTCCTCTGGATGGGGATCTCGCACAGTCACACCGGACAGGAGAAGGTTCTGGAGATTCTCCACTGAGAGAAGAAGAAGAAGAAGAAGAACCTAAAATCTGATCATCTGGCAGACAAGCTGACATTGGATTCTCATGGTGGGTCAACATTTAGAACAGATTTACTAAAGACGATGGTGACGTGAACTATTATCAGATCAGACCTGCCAGGAGTACCAAGGTCAGGGGGTAAACAGAGGGGATGGGGGAGATACTAAAATATTGCTTTAACCTATCAAATTTAACCTATCAAACTATGTCTCAAACCCTCTCAGATCTTCACAATTGCTTAGGTCAGTGGTTCCCAAACTGTGGKGCGCTCCCCCTAAGGGAAGACCTTAGAAARCTATTTATAACGTGTCAGAAATGTCCAGAACAACTAGCCCATGTCAGCTAACGGCTTTTAGCCAGTCCATTTTGTTATAATGTTTCAATCACTTAAATATCACATGAATACACATTAGACAAAATGTGTAGAATGTGCAAGGAAATTAGCTTAAAAACTGCATAGTGTTCTCTACCCCATGACAAAATGTGTTGAATTGCTGAAAATCTTTAAAACCTGCAAAATTCTCTCTCCACCAACAATAGGGGTGTGAACAGTTTGAGTCATGAACAGTGCTTGTGCCATAGAAATAGACATGGGGGGGGGGGGGGGGCGCAAGATGTTCCCAATGGCTTGAAAGTGGAGGGCCTGAGTGAAAAGTTTTGGGCACCCCTGGCTTAGGGCATGGTCTAGGAGTGGATTCGTGCTTCCTTCCTACCCTCAGTGATGGCCCCCTTGAGCAGTGTCTCCCCCTGCTGGAGGTCTGAGGCGTCACCGTGGAGCAGCAGACAGGAGTGGGCAGCTAGATCCTCTATCCCTGTTACAGCCTCCGCCATGTCAGCAAACATCTGCATCTTCTCTGTCAGGCTCTGCATGATCTGGGAATCCTTCACATACAGACGCTCTGAAAACACACAGATTCTATGGTAAAAAAACAAACACACGAGACGCTCTGGAAACACATACCGTAAGGCCTGACAATGGGAATTGAAGGCATTTGGACAGCTGTTATTGAGGACATTTTGAAGCTCTCTGGTAGAGCTGGTAGAGTCTCTTACCTTGGAAGTCTCTGAGCCTGGCTAGCCTGGCCTCCTGCTCATTGCTCAGCTGCTCCTCCATTACTGGACAACTGGGACACAAAGAGAGTCAAACACACCGGGGTTACTATAGGCCCTAAGAACTGACCCATACGCTGATTACAAATCAGTTGAAAGTGTAGAAAGTAAAATAACTTGTCATTCTTACCTATGTGATTCCTACCTATGTSATTCCTACCTATGYCATTCCTACCTATGCCATTCCTACCTGTTGACAGCGTCTCGTATAAGGCTCATCCAGGCGTTGCAGTCCTCTCTGGAGGATGTGTGTATCTCGTACATCTCTGGCATGCTGGACGAAGCACTGATCAGGAACATAGCCTTGTCCTCATGGGCCATCTCCCTGACGATCAGCATCTGGAGGGAGATCACCGATGTCTTGTTGTCCTGAAAAAGGAGAGGAGGACGAGGAGAACGAGATAGACGATTAAAATGGGTTTAAAATTAAAATGAGTAGCTGGACACAGATTCTCTTATATTGAGAAAATTCCCTCACCACATTAGCAAATATGAGTTTCTGGTCCTTTTCCTTTTGTAAGAGCAGCAGGACATCTGACAACAGAACAGCATGGATGTCTGAAGACATGGGATAGAAACAGACAAACACTCAAATCAACAAATACACCATCCTCACAGATCATCACAGCATTCCTAATAGATAAGTACGACTATGATCAGGAGTTCTGACTGTGTGACCTGACCAGAAGGAATTATGGGTTCTAGATATAGACTATAACAGGGCCTGATAGGTCACATGAGGTCTTGGGTGTCCAGAATGAGAATCACTGATTACTAGAAGAAACAATCGTCAATTTTCCGAAAAACTGCAGTAAAAACCAAGCTTTTACACCGCAAATATCACCCCCCACCCCCAAAAAATGGCAAGATCCCAGAAGGGCCGATTAGAGAGGTCACCACCTTTGAGCCGTCCGTTTGCCACCCGACAGTTGACCGTCCCCTCGTGGAGCAGGGTTCTGAAGCCCTCAGCCAGATCCTCTCTGGTGAATTCCCTGCCGTCCTTCCACCGGCCATGGGAACGAGGCTCCAGCCTGCTGCCTATGTCTCTCAGCCTGGAGGCCCTCTCATAGTCATGGACCTGGGAGTCCACAGCAGAGATGGTCTCTTTGATCAGAACCAGGGCCTGGGCCAGGGCACCGTGCTCCTCACTGTCGGCTGGTGGGAGGAGGAGGAGGACACACAGAGAGAGAAGTCAGACGACCAAAATGGAACTTGTGGAACTTCTTTAATGGAAAACAATTCCAGTAAGTACACGTTCTACTCAACAGGCATAAAACATTATCTATACCTCTATTGTCTTTCATCAAGAACATATACATTTGACATAAGAGCTTGTCTGACCACCACGCGTACTACTGCCAACTTAAAATCTACTAAAAGAGCCACAAGATGACATTTCAACATCGCATTTCTACAAAGTCCTACATTCTGTGACACATTTGAAATCGAACTGAATGAATTCATAATGATCAATAAAAATTCACTCGGTGACCCCTGGATTTTATGGGATGCCACCAAAGGTTTTATTTAAAATAATGCAACTGCATTTGCATCTGGGTTGAATAAATCACAATTAAAGTAGATCACAATGAAAGTAGATATCAGAATTGGACATGTTATTTACTGCATTAGAGCATTCTGAAACAAATACTCCAAAGTCAAGACAGAACTTACATTTATTGAGAAAACAGAGAACAGAATTTGCCATTCCCATTGAGTTAGACTCAACCATTACTTTCATAGTAATCGCCCTAGTCATTTACTGGCCGAAGCAGTAATGATCAATTAGCTGATATAGCAACTATTGAATCTGAAACAGAGGAATTACTATCAAACCCCAAATTAATCAAAGTTTCTCTAGCTTCTATAAAGAACTGTTCATCTCTGATTGTAAATCCACACCAAGCCAGACTTTCTAACATAATAAAGAACTTCTCTTCTCTCAACAGAAGACACCTCGCGTTGGATAGATGAATAAAGGCAAATCACCTGGATGGGTTAGTATTCCTCCTGAGGTCTATTAAAAATGTTGGATTAAATTAGGTCCACTATAGCTTGAAATTATGAACACAGCCGTTCACAATGGTTCATTTCGGGAGAGATGTGAACACATAACTAATTTCGGTTATATATATWTTTTTTTAAAGGTAAGGATGCCACCTAGTGTTCTCAGTATCGCCCCTTATCTTAGATAAACACATACGAAACTGTTTTCCAAAATGTTGTCATCCCGTCTCGAGACTCCACACGGAACCAAAGCGGGTTTGTTAAGAAAAAGAAATTCTCTCAGAAAACCTCCGTCGACTATTACATATCATAAATGCTTCATCAGAAACACCAGCTCCTTGGCCTGTAATCTCTCTCAATGCAGAAAAAGCTTTTGATAGACCAGAGATATGTCCATTGTGGTCTGTATGGGAATTGTCTCTAATTTCATTAATATGCTTAAAATACTATATGCCAATCCCTCATCCATAGGGAGGCCGTATCTGCTCTGCTCCATTCAGAATCACTAGAAGCAGCAGATAAGGAGATCCAATTTCACCTTTGCTATTATCCATGGAACCCCTGACCAAAGCAATTCGTCAATCGAAGARAATAACACCAATTTCCCTCAAATCACTTCATCTCATTAAAACACAGACAATATTTTCCAATATCTAGACAACGCATCGAGAATCGCTCCCGAACACATTGAAGATGATTGGTAAATTCTGTTTTATCTCAAGTTATATATGAATCTAACCAAATCAGCCCTCGTGCCGCTCAAGACCCCGATGGAGGACTCCATCTCTACTTACGGAATCCCAATCGTTTCCCATTTTAAAAACTTGGGAGTAGATATACTTCCTTCCTATAAGAATATTTTCGAAGATAAATAAACAATGCAGAGACAGAGGACGAGAGGTCATGATTTTGGAAAAATATGGAAAAACAAGAGGATTCATGACATCACTGGGAACTCCTGTGAAGAATGGACCAGAGGTGACGGACCAGAGGGACGGACCAGAGGTGACGGACCAGAGGTGACGGACCAGAGGTGACGGACCAGAGGTGAAGGCCAGAGGTGACGGACCAGAGGTGACGGACCAGAGTGACGGACCAGAGGTGACGGACCAGAGGTGACGGACCAGAGGTGACGGACCAGAGGTGACGGACCAGAGTGTGACGGACCAGAGGTGACGGACCAGAGGTGACGGACCAGAGGTGACGGACCAGACGTGACGGACCAGACGTGACGGACCAGACGTGACGGACCAGACGTGACGGACCAGACGTGACGGACCAGAGGTGACGGACAAGAGGTGACGGACCAGAGGTGACGGACCAGAGGTGACGGACCAGAGGTGACGGACCAGAGTTGACGGACCAGAGGTGACGGACCAGAGGTGACGGACCAGACGTGACGGACCAGACGTGACGGACCAGACGTGACGACAGACGTGACGGACCAGACGTGACGGACCAGAGTGACGGACCAGAGGTGACGACCAGAGGTGACGGACCAGAGGTGACGGACCAGAGGTGACGGACCAGAGGTGACGGACCAGAGGTGACGGACCAAGGTGACGGACCAGAGTTGACGGACAGAAGTTGACGGACCAGGGTGACGGACCAGAGGTGACGGACCAGAGGTGACGGACCAGAGGTACGGACCAGAGGTGACGGACCAGAGGTGACGGCCAGAGTGACGGACAGAGGTGACGGACCAGACGTGACGGACCAGACGTGACGGACCAGACGTGACGGACAGAGGTGATGGCTCTACTGAATGCTCTCCAGTTACCTGGACAAAGTTGCCATTTTGAAAATGAAAGCATAATGGGAAAAATCTTTACAGACGAGAGTAAAGGTTATGACCTGGCTGACAGAGCTGCCAAGGCGGCTGCCAAGAGAACACCTCTGTCACCTAAACTCATTAGGAGACACACCTTGGATACATTTCAACACATTAGAGATATGCAAAGCAGWGCWCCAAAAGACGAAGTGTGGGAAWGGATGGCTGCAGGATGCAAACTCAGTCAAGAAGGTGTGTAGAAATACAACCTGAGATGTGTAGCGCCAAATGCACTCTTACCCTACGCGGTGACACAGATCCACTCTTTGGGACACATTGTTGTGGACAAGATAGTTTATTGTTTTGTKGGKAAATKGTGGAATCCTGGTGTGCAGGAAGAGGCTGAGGCTGYTGTGGYGAATTACAACATTTGTATGGAAAACAACACCAAGGGRCGAGTGAAAGTACAGACAGGACGAGCGCCTGCCCCACCAGGACCCTTCAGACATCTACAGCTTGAYTACATCACRCTGCMCAAATGTAAAGGACATGAAGATGTGCTGGTCGTTGTTRATTGTTTCTCACGATGGGTTGAAGCCKAMCCTACTAAGAAAGGAACTGCACAACACACAGCTGTAATTCTGAKTCGAGAAATCMTTCCCAGWTGGGGATTTCCGGGAACAATTAGATTCTGACCAAGGCACTCATTACACAGGAAATGTGTGTTAGGCCGTAGCTCGTCTTCTGAACATACGGGCAGTGTAGTTGCCAGYCTATCATCCTTAATCGTGTGGACAGGTAGAACGCACAAATCGAGTTTTGAAAGWGAGWCTGTCAAAGACGCATCKAGAAGGGATAGCATGGSCAGATGCATTGCCTACGGTATTATGCAGTATACGGGCAACACATAACAAAACCACATGGTTGAGTCCGTTCGAGGTTGTCACAGGTCGACCCATGTCACAAAGCAGACGTTCACTTTATGAGTSACACAATACTTAACTATTGCATTACAACTCTCTAAAGCAGTAGGGGAAGTAAAAGAGGTGTGGGGAATAACTACCGAGGGGGAACATGACGTAGTACCAGGACAGTGGGTGATGGTAAACAAATATGTAATAGAGACATTAGGGCCAAAATGGGAAGGTCCTCTATCAAGTTTTGCTCATAAAAAGGTCAGCAGTAAAAGTCCAGGGAAAATCACAATAGATACATGTCACTCATTGCAAGGTTGTCCATTTTGATGACAAAGTGGAGCATGGAGAATAATGAACTGATTGATTAGCAATCTCGAGTGAAGAAGCATAGTAAGATGATCAGAACCTGAAAGGCTTCTATGTTGTACATCGCAGTCGTCATATTAGGGATATCTAGGTGAAATGTCCAACGTTTTCCTGAAAATCGKGACATGCTTACTTAGGGGAAATCTATGTGACATATCAATTTCTCTTGAAACCAGGACTGTCAGAACATMATTTCTAATGTGGKACTGATACCAGTGTGGAATTAAAGGACTTGKTGAATGATTACCRTGCCAATGGGATGATTGAATATTATTGTCTTGTAGACWATTWTTTTTTTTGTGTGTGTGAGTTTCCTCCTAATAGAGGATGTGGTAGGAATTGTAAGGTACATCATCATTACACCTGTTAATACTTGTTTTCTATAACTTTGTTAAAATCTATTTCTTATTGTAACAGCAAGTACAATATGCCCTTTGTGTTTTATAGAAAGGCAAGGTGTTTAATGTGAATGATTTTATGCTTATTGCTAATGTTTTTTTAATATACTGTAMATTTTTTCATGTTTTTTCATGTTTTCTAGAAATACATTTTAAGTATATTTATTTTTTAAATGATCTAGGGGGGAGTATAAGAATATTTTGAAKATAAATACACAACGCAGAGATCGAGGACGAGAGGTCAATACAGTACTCAAGGTTAAGAGGACTAAAAGTCAACAGAGTACTAACAATCAATGGAAATAGTGTTTTTTCTGTAATAGGGGATTAATGAGCAATGGTTCAGAGACATAGGAGGAATTTGTCTAGGCATCAAGCCTGAAATAGGATACTTGTTATTTGGCCATTGTCCCAGTTTTATTGCAAGGAATTCTAAATGGTCAACCACAGGCTAGGGCTGGGTTATAATGTACATACTGTCCCTTTGTTCTGTGGMGAGAATCACTGAGGACCGGGAAGGAACGACCATCTACCTCTCAGCATAACATCTATAATTTATCCTCTTTGAATAAACCTATTTTCCYCCCCCTGATTTGCTTTGGGTGTCTGTGTTACTAMATTATAACATCAACTGCTAACATTCCTTAGATAAAACCAGAAACTTTAACAGAATCAATTCAATCCGACCTCATCAGATRTAATAATAGCTCAGTTGCCTGATTGGCAGAATATCTATTGTCAAAATGAATATATTGCAACGACTGAATTTCTGTAGTTCAATGTTTCCCATGTCTCCCCCTTCTGGCTACTGGGATAAAGTTTATTATGCGGTTTCAAAATGTATGTGGCGAGGTAAACGATCTCGGATCAAACGAACAAACTTACAAAAGGGGGAAAGACGTAAGAGGACTATCCGTACCAAACTTTAAATTGTATTTCCAAGCACTAGCACTTCACCCCATCCTAAATTGGTTTAGACATGATTCATCTGCCCCTGGCTGAGTATAGAGAGAAATATGGTGTCTCCT
>NC_036871.1:38186264-38222666 GCF_002910315.2 Salvelinus sp. IW2-2015
GCCTTAAACAATGTAATATGGTGTCTCCTATTGACCAGGAAGAGGTGGTCTCCACTGATATATCTCTCAAACAATGTAAACTACACTTTGGTCCTATTACTGCTCACACAATTTTTATTTGGCGCAACATTTCAAAACTGTGTAAACTGTGAATCAAAACGTCATAACCAACCTCCCAATATTTCACAATAATGCCTTGCCATGTGGAGGGAGACCTTTTGCATCCCCACAATGATCTAAATGTGGAATCTGTACCCTTGCCGATATCATGGACAGTAATGATTTGAGAACAGCCCAAGATTTGAAAGATGCCTGGTAATGTGTATGTAAGTCCTTTTTTCTATATTTACAACACTTTTGGAAAGCTCATATTCTGAGCAAGCCATTCTAAAAGTACGGTCAACAGATCTAATTTAATCTGAACAAACCTTTAACTGGAACARAATATGGAAAAATATCACCTTGGCGTCCCGTAATACGAACCATCAACTTATACAGTTTAAGTTTGTTCACAGACTGTATTTAACACCAAGGAGAAGTCTTACAATGAAATTGTCCCCAACTCCCAACTGTTTATTGTCTCCTCTAAATCATGCAGGCACATTCCTTCATATGAAGTGGGAGTGCCCTGCGGTTAAATACTTCTGGGGCAAAGTAAAAAAAAATTATAATCATATCGAAATGCATTAATATAAATATTCAATGCTCGGCATCTATTATGTTACTTAATGATGATAGACGCTTTAATCTCTCAATCAATCAGAGACGATTACTGCTGGCAGGCAGTACTGCCACACAAAAAAAGAGAGGTTGGATGGAGACATGTTGGCTGGGTGGGGGAATGGGATGGGAAGTTGGATGAAGACATGTTGGCTGGGTGGGGGAATGGGAGGTTGGATTGGATGGAGAACATGTTGGCTGGGTGGGGGAATGGGAGGTTGGATGATTGGAGACATGTTGGCTGGGTGGGGGAATGGGAGGTTGGATGGATGGAGACATGTTGTGGCTGGGTGGGGAATGGGAGGTTTGGATGGATGGAGACATGTTGGGCTGGGTGGGGAATGGGAGGTTGGAAATGGATGGAGACATGTTGGCTGGGTGGGGAATGGGAGGTTGGATGGATGGAGACATGTTGGCTGGGTGGGGAATGGGAGGTTGGAATGGATGGGACATGTTGGCTGGGTTGGGAATGGGATTGGGAGTTGGATGAAGAACATGTGGCTGGGTGGGGGAATGGGATGGGGAAGTTGGATGGAGACATGTTGGCTGGGTTGGGGAATGGGATGAAGTTAGATGGAACATGTTGGCTGGGTTGGGGAATGGGATGGGAAGTTGGATGGAGACATGTTGGTGGGTTGGGGAATGGGATGGGAGTGGATGGAGACAGTTGGCTGGGTTGGGGAATGGGATGGGAAGTTGGATGGAGAATGTTGGCTCCATCCCCAAAAAAAACAAGAAAACAAATAAAAACTATTAAGTAAGGTACATTGCCGTTACCCCAGAAATGATTGATATTGATATCTTTAAATGCAATGTATCCACTTGGCAGGAATTGTATTTTTAAACTGTCAAATAATCCATCAATCTAGTCACTGCGCGACTCTGGGTCAAATGCCAAACAGATTCTAACTCATCTGGCATGCCAGTCAAGTTAATCAAGTGCACTGTTACCTTCAGTGATACAGTCCAACTGTATGGATTTCAGTAGTAAATGCTTGTTGAGTCAGTCAGTTACCTTAGTGTTCTGTAGAATGCGTTCCAACAGGACGGGGTACTTTGTGATCCGCTGAGTCACCAACAGGATGCATTCTGGTCTCCTAACCTCCGAACGATGGACAAACGACGATTTTCATATAACAGTTCTGGAACTTTTTGTTGTGTTCTGTAGTGTTTCCTTGTAGAGGCTGACAGCGTCAGTGTGGTGACTACAGAACACGCGTAACTCTCCTTCATCCTCTCCCCCATCTCACCTGAAAACTACAAACAGCATAATCATCAGGTAACAACATTCTGATGAGGTAAACAACATGTTTATCAGGTATGACAAAGGGAAAGTATAGAGAGTCATGATTTCCTTAGAATGTTTTCTCAAAGGAACCATTCATGCTGGTGAGGACAGTGACACCACAGTCCTCCTGAGGGTTAGCTAGCTCAGCGCACACACACACACACACACACACACACACACACACACACACACACACACACACTACACACACACACACACACACACACACACACACACACACACACACACACACACACACACACACACACACACACACCAACAACACACAACCTGGTTGATGAGGATATCTCCCAGCTGTGTGACAGTGTGGTGGTTGTGTCTGTCCCGGCCGTCCATGAGACACCACAGGAAGTGTTGGTGGATGTGCAGCAGGCTGTCGATCTGATGTAAGAATAAAGGAACGATTACACACACATCTATTGGTTTTAAGCAGGAGATAAAAATATATGTGATTAAAAGGAAAGAGAGACTACAGTCCACACACTGAACTCCCGTGTGGTTTATTGAAACGACTTGTCAACTCTTTAGGAGTCAGATATGGAGATACCTGGGGGAACATCCTCTCAAGCCTAGTCTCCTCCATATGTAGGCTGTGTCTCAGCTCATACTGGTAAACACTCAGCAGCAGCTTCAGGTTCCGCACATGATGCACCTCTGTCTGGATCAACTCTGAGGGGGACAGGATCTTTACATTATCACAAGTGGGAAGTTTACATACACCTTAGCCAAATACATTTAAACTCAGTTTTTCACAATTCCTAACATTTGCGGTAAAAATTCCCTGTCTTAGGTCAGTTAGGATCACCACTTTATTTTAATAGTTGAGAGAATGATTTATTTGAGCTTTTATTTATTTCATCATATTCCCAGTTTGTCAGAAGTTTACATACACTCAATTAGTATTTGGTAGCATTCCCTTTAACATTGTTTAACTTGGGTCAACGTTTCAGGTAGCCTTCCACAAGCTTCCCACCATAAGTTGGGTGAATTTTGGCCCATTCCTCCTGACAGAGCTGGTGTAACTTTGTCAGGTTTGTAGGCCTCCATGCTCGCACACGCTTTTTCAGTTCTGCCCACATATTTTCTATAGGATTGAGGTCAGGGTTTTGTGAAAGTCCACTGCAATACCTTGACTTTGTTGTCCTTAAGCCATTTTGCCACAACTTTGGAAGTATACTTGGGGTCATTGGCCATTTGGAAGAACCATTTGCGGCCAAACTTTAACTTTCTGACTGATGTCTTGAGATGTCGCTTTAATATATCCACATAATTTTCCTACCTCACGATGCCATCTATATTGTGAAGTGCACCAGTCCCTCCTGCAGCAAAGCACCCCCACAACATGATGCTGCCACCCCCGTGCTTCACGGTTGGGATGGTGTTCTTCGGCTTGCAAGCGTCCCCCTTTTTCCTCCAAACATAATGATGGTCATTATGGCCAAACAGTTCTATTTTTGTTTCATCAGACCAGAGGACATTTCTCCAAAAGGTACGATCTTTGTTCCCATGTGCAGTTGCAAACTGTAGTCTGGCATTTTTTAAGGCGGTTTTGGAGCAGTGGCTTCTTCCTTGCTGAGCGGCCTTTCAGGTTATGTCGATATAGGACTCGTTTTACTTTTGTACCTGTTTCCTCCAGCATCTTCACAAGGTCCTTTGCTGTTGATCCGGGATTGATTTGCACTTTTCGCACCAAAGTACATTCATCTCTAGGAGACAGAACGCGTCTCCTTCCTGAGCGGTATGACGGCTGCGTGGTCCCATGGTGTTTATACTTGCGTACTATTGTTTGGACAGATGCACGTGGTACCTTCAGGCATTTGGAAATTGCTCCCAAGGATGAACCAGACTTGTGGAGATCTACAATAAGGTCTTGGCTGATTTATTTTGATTTTCCCATGATGTCAAGCAAAGAGGCACTGAGTTTGAAGGTAGGCCTTGAAATACATCCACAGGTACAGCTCCAATTGACTCAAATTATGTCAATTAGCCTATCAGAAGCTTCTAAAGCCATGACATCCTTTTCTGGAATTTTCCAAGCTGTTTAAAGGCACAGTCAACTTAGTGTATGTAAACATCAAACCTGTGATGCATCTTGGGACTGACTGATCTATAAATATTATTGAGTAGTTACTTGTGATGCAAGATGATTTGTAGATCAGTCAGTCTCAACTCGTCTTTTAAGTTGGCTACAATGTCGAAGGCACCCATTATCAGCATAATTGTAGTAGTCATTATCCTCAGTCTCATCTCCCTTCACACAGGCCTTTTGCAGATAACATCGTCCACCCTGCTATCCAGCTCCAGTACTGTATGTTCTTACTATTGAGCTATGTTCTTACCGTAGATGACATCTTGCCTCTTTACAGCGTCTTGGTGGAGGCTGTTTATGTACTGCTGGTCCACAGAGACACTCCAGGACTCTCCCTCCAAGTCCTGAGCATCAGCCTCCAGCTCCGCTCGCAGGGCACAGTAGTGGCCATCTATACACACCCAATAACACACACATCCTTAATAGCACTTGGTCATCTGTTGGGCACTAACAATGAAATGGGTGACGGCCATATTGGAATGAAGGTGGTTTGGAGGAACCACATCCACTTGATTTGTGACCTGGAGACTTGCATTAGCTCTCCAAAGTAATGCCTAGGCTCTAGCTCAGATTCCCCTGTTATTACAGCAACCAGGTGACGCACCTTCTAAGTTGATGGTGTCTGTGGAGGACGTGGAGAGGGACACCGAGTCCTCAGGAGGAGGAGCAGCGGGCCGGGGAGAGAGTCCTCTGACAGCATCCAGGTCATCCATGTGTTATCTGGAGGTTAAAGGTCGGGATGGGACTAAGGTGTTAGCGGTGGAGTTCATGGGTGGCGGAAACACAGAAAGAAAATAAAGAAGATTAAGAAAAAGAAAGAAGAGAGCGAAAGAAAAAGAAAGCGATTATTTAAACGCTAACTTGTAAAGCTATTGAGTAGAAACATGGGCCAGGTCACAATTCCACTGTCCTGGCAGTCTGGTTTCATGTAAAGACACAGTTTTATTTTTTGTGGCCTGCTGTAAATTTGACATGTTTAGACATATTTACATGAACAGAATATTCAGAAGGGCAGTTCATCAGGATACAGAGAGATCAACTCACCTTGGTCGCGTGAAACTTGTTTCTACTGTTGATTTGTTGGAACGATCAAAAGCCTGTGTAAAACAACAACCCTGACAGGAAGAGAGAATCAGATGGTGTTGAATCCTGACAGACGGTTTTATGTCACAGAACAGAAAGAAAAGCAGTGGCGTGAAAACTATAAAAGGTAAATAAGAGAAAACTGGTTTGACAGAATGACGGCACGAGAGGTTTACAGACGAGACACATGACAGGAGAGAGAGAGAGAGATAGCGAGAGAGCGAGAGAGAGAATTCGCACAAGACATAACAGGACATAGGAAAACTACTTCTACTAACTTTGGATATTGTGCACTGTCCCTGTCAACTAAATTGCATGAAATGAAATAAACTTAATGAAGCCTTCATAAACACTTTAAGACTTACATAGATGTTTCATAAACAAATGTCATACATAAAATAGGTGGAGAAAGCGTTATGTCACATGTAAAATTACATTAGAAAGATCATATTCTGTATTTTTTTTTTTTTTTGCRTTTCCCCCCCCAAAAAACTCTGAAATATCAGCTGTGAATTAAGATGTAAAGAAATCTGCAGAAAGAACTGGCTGTCAGCTATGACATCACACCTGGACTTTGATCAAATATATTTTTGTTTATTGAACTACAGTAGATGAAGTAGATGTACATCCGGTAATGGAATTACATCATGGCTCCATGATCTGTACTACACAGAAATACATAATGATGGATATTAATATTATTCTCTTCATGGTGACGTTTCCTGAAAAGGTACACAAAAAGGTAGAAATATGCAATATCCTTTTTTTGTGCATATTTGGGTATTATTCTACACACTGGCTATTTTTCTAATGAACTCGGTCCCCAAACAAGACCACATTTGGTTGGTCCGTACCAGATCAGACCTGAACCAATCATAGACGTCTATGTTTCACAAGATAGGACATCACAGCACAGTACAGTTCAGTACAGTACAGTACAGTTCAGTACAGTTCAGCTCAGTACAGTTCAGCACAGTACAGTTCAGTTGACTACAGTAAATTAGATATGTTCAGTACAGTACTTTATACTGTACTCTAGTGTGCTCTACAGTACTGTAGAGAAAAAGTAACCCACTTGCTATGGTGTGTTGTGTGTGTGTGTGTGTGTGTGTGTGTGTGGTGTGTGTGTGTGTGTGGGGGGGGGGGGGGTGTAATGCACAGCTGGGTAATAAAGACAGAGTCCCTATACCTCTGGCTACCTGTTAAGTACCAGACAGACACGGATACTTCCTGCAGTACAGCACATCAAGAAACAATTAGCCTTGTAAATAGCAGATTGATTACCGTTGTGCAGCGAACCATTCACGTAAGCGTGCGAGATCAGGATGGCTTGCGAGGCTAAGAAACAACACTTTGCTCTGCCAGACAGATCACTAAGGCTGCGAGGCTAGAAACACTGTGCTCTGCCAGACAGATCACTAAGGCTGCGAGGCCAAGACAAACACTGTGCTCTGCCAGACAGATCACTAAGGCTGCGAGGCTAAGAAAACACTGTGCTCTGCCAGACAGATCACTAAGGCTGCGAGGCTAAGAAACACTGTGCTCTGCCAGACAGATCACTAAGGCTGCGAGGCTAAGACAACACTGTGCTCTGCCAGACAGATCACTAAGGCTGCGAGGCTAAGAAACACTGTGCTCTGCCAGACAGATCACTAAGGCTGCGAGGCTAAGACAACACTGTGCTCTGCCAGACCTGTATTTCATGCTCCACACCTTCTCCCAGTCCTCTCCTCCCTGTTCCTCCCCTCCTACCCTGTCCTCCCAGGCCCTATTCCCTATATATAGTGCACAGGGTAGGAGGGGAGGAACAAGGAGGGGAGGACTGGGAGAAGGTGTGGAGCATGAAATACAGGTTAGCCCCTTTTGTGTTAGTCAGAAGAAGAACTAGACGAGCAAGTCAGCCAAGTATCCCAGCAGTGTGTGGCAGCTCATGTTTTTTACTCTACTAAGTCAGTCCCCACCACTATATTTTATTACCAACCTGTCATGCCAGAGCCTGCAGTCAAGAAGTGGTAGAAACAAGTGGATAAACACTGATCACTGTTTGCAGTGACTAATGTGCCCTGCATTCTTCTTTTTGTTAATTTAACCTTTACTGAGTCATGCTGACACCGAGGCCTTTTTGTTAATTTAACCTTTACTGACTCATGCTGACACCAAGGCCTTTAAAAAATGTATTTTACAGACGAGCCCTGCATGAACATCAATACAACATCAATTACACTAAACATGAAAACAAAACACAAATCACATGAAACCTTCTCCAGTAAAAAGGTCCTCTAACATCCACCTTTAAGGAGTTTTGGAGATCATTTTACATGAGAAGTGCAAAACAACTAAAAGCACCGACCAGAGCCCACTTTCACCCGAGCAACTTCCAGAGACGGTAGGGAGGGTACTTCCCGCTACCGACCAGAGCCCACTTTCACCCGAGCAACTTCCAGAGACGGTAGGGAGGGTACTTCCCGCTGCCGAACAGAGCCAACTTTCAGAGATGAATTACAGTGAGTCCGAATCTGAGATAGATTCCGCACCCGAGGCGGACAAAGATGACTCCGGAATGCATAAAGCTGTACTATTAGAATACACTGATTAGATTGACCTAACGAGGTGAAGGGATCTCTAGGGTTAGCCATCCCCGACTCCGGGTCTGGTAACTTATACGTCTGAAGGTTAACAATGAAGTAAGGTAGGGCAGAAGTTTATGCAAGACGAGAGCAACGCATCAATCTCCGAGACTTCTGAGAGGGCCAGCCTACTTTCTGATACAAAATGCAATGATGTATACTGAACCTATCGCCCGTAATAAAGCACAACGCACTGTGATGAACTGCATCCAATGGCTTCAGATGCCAGCTGCAGTCACATAGTTGACATCACCATAGTCTAAATAACCGGTATGAGTGTTGACCGAAGGATTTGTTTTCTGCTATTTAATGAAAGACAGGAGCTGTTCCTACTGAAGAAGAATACTTTAAGTTCTTCATTTCATTAACACGTTTTTTTAAAAGATCGCTTTTCATCATTCCAGATATTTATAAAAGTGGGACACGGTCAATGTGGACACCATCCAAAGTACGTATGCATAAATCATCAGATACATTTTTACTTGATTTGAAAAACAACATATACTTGGTTTTTACCTGCATTAAGTACCAATGTCAGTTCAACAAAGTCTTTCTGCAGGGCGATAAAGACAGATTGAAGCTCTGATAGAGCCTGGTCAGCTGGGGGGCAATAACATACAGCAAAGTGTCATGTGCACACAGGTGAAAGTTGTGTGTTTTTTTTTACAGATAGAGCAATATTGTTCATGTAAATAGTGAAAAGAACAGGGCCAACAATCGATACGTGTGGGACACCCTTCGTTATGTCCAGAAAGGCTGATTTAAAACCATCAGGAAATACACACTGTGTTGGCCTGGTCCAGAGGAATTGACAAAAGCCTCTAAAAGCATTTTTCCACAAATGGTGTGTTAACATTCACACAAAATAAAATAGTGCGTAAAAAGTGTTTGTGTGTTTACCCTCACCTACAATACTGACTGTCTTTGATAAATAAGTCAGCACACTGCAATTAGTTAGTAAATGTTCAACATGCTCCCTTCATGCCCACATGGCAGGGGCCTTGACACACTGTTTACTGATTAACAGGAGCTAGCTACAGTATCTCTCCTTCTCTTTCTTTCTATTGTTCTCTCTCTCTCACTGTCCATCTCCATCTCTCTCTCCCACTGTCTCCATCTCTCTCTCTCCATCTCTCTCACTGTCTCCATCTCTCTCTCGCTCTCTCACTGTCTCCATCTCTCTCTCTGTCTCCATCTCTCTCACTCTCTCACTGTCTCCATCTCTCTCACTGTCTCCATCTCGCTCACTGTCTCCATCTCTCTCACTGTCTCCATCTCTCTCTTTCACTCACTATCTCTCTCTTTCACTCACTGTCTCCATCCCTCTCTCTCACTGTCTCTCTCTAGCACTCAATTCAATTCCAATTCAAAGGGCATTATTATTAAACATTAAACTCACAAAAGTTTTTAAAGAATATAGACATTTCAGATGTTATATTATTTTTTATGTACAGTGTTGTAACATTGTGCAAGTAGTTGAAGTATGAAATGGAAAACAAATAAACAATGTTGTTTGTGTTCCACTGGTTGCCCTTGTCTGGCAACGGGCCACAAATCTTGCTGCTGTGATGGCACACTGCTGTATTTCACCAAACAGATATGGAAGTTCATCCATGTTTGATTTGTTTTCAAATTCTTTATGGGTCTGTGTAATCTGAGGGAAATATGTGTCTCTAATGTGGTCATACATTTGGCAGGAGGTTAGGAAGTGCAGCTCAGTTTCCACCTCATTTTGTGGGCAGTGTGCACATAGCCTGTCTTCTCTTGAGGGTCAGGACTGCCTATGGCAGCCTCCCTCAATWGCAAGGCTATGYTCACTGAGTCTGTACATCAGTGGCTGTCTGTGCCATTTAAAATGAGGGAGGACGGTTTCTATTACAGCATATTGGATGACTGTCATTCATATTCCATTCAACCAGCTCAATGTAACATCGAGATGTTTAGGCTTTGACATGATACTCAAATTTTCCCTGTACCCATTATGAGGTTGCTACAACCTAGCCTACAGTACGAATTAACGTTTACAGCGCAGGTGCACAGGTCGAGATAATGGTTTTGTAATAAAGTTGACAGACAGTGACACATTCAGTACCGCCTTGCACAAACTTGCMTTCATCTAGCTGATGTAGGGTGTAATCATTAGTCCAACAGTTGCAAACGAGAGTTTCTATTGGACAAATTCAGTTCCCCATTTAGTTCCATTTGCTTCCGTATAAGAAACTTTTTTTTCAATAGAATCGGCGGATTGAATACACCCCTGATCACACGCAAACAGTTCACACGTACAAACAGCATGATCACTTTGATTGTTGTATAATTCCTTCTCACATCTACGCAACCTCCTCCTCTCACCTTTTCCCTTAATTTGTGGACTTCAGTGCACAACACATCAGCTATCTGTGACCAGGCAAAAATACCTTTCCAAGTCAAAGCTTCATATCATAATACTACACACATCATTGTCACCATATTAGCTAACATCAAGTCAACATAGCTACTAGAACGCGTTARTAAACCCGCTACAATCATGCAGTACAGTGTACAGTCAGCAAGCAGTTTATCAGTTACACCGGCAGGCCCCGGTGACAATAAATTAATAAAACCAAAAGGTTACCTTGACTTGTAAGAGTTCCAGTGTTGGATAACCAAAGTCAGCTAGCTAACATAGCATTCCTCTCTGTTTGAGTAGGCTAAACTAGCTAGCTGCATTAGCAAGCTAAGTGAAAATAATCTGAAATCTCTCTCTCCCGCTTCAAACCTGTTCAACTATGGTCTTTCCCTCTCTTTGAGTCAACTACTCACCACATTTTATACAATGCAGGTCTAGCTAGCTGTAGCTTATGCTGTCAGTTCTAGATTTAWTCTCTGATCCTTCGATTGGGTGGACAACATGTCAGTTCATGCTGATAGAGCTCTGATAGGCTGGAGGACGTCCTCCGGAAGTTGTCATAATTACTGTGCAAGTCTATGGAAGGGGGTGAGAACCATGAGCCTCCTAGGTTTTGTATTGAAGTCAATGTACCCAGAGGAGGACGGAAGTTAGCTGTCCTCCAGCTACACCATGGTGCTACCCTAGAGTGTTGTTGAGGCTACTGTAGACCTTCATTGCAGTGCGTTTTAATCAATTATTTGGTGATGTATTTGGTGATGTTTATATACTWAGTATAGTTTTATCTAAAAAGGATAATATTTGTAATGTTTCACATTTACATTTTYCTGAAATTAACTGAGGATGGTCCTCCCCTTCCTCCTCTGAGGAGCCTCCAATGCTGTACATAGTCAAGGATTTTGTTAATTTGGGTTCAGTCACAGTGATCAGTCATTCTGCCACTGTGTACTCTCTGTTTAGGTCCAGATAGCGTTCCAATTTGCTCTGTTTTTTGGTTGATTCCTTCCAGTTTCTCAAAGGGTTATCTTTTTGCTTTCTCATAATTTGTTTGGGTCTCATATGTGTTTCTATCCTGGGCCTCTGTGGGGTTTGTTTGTGAACAGAGCCCCAGAACCAGCTGGCTTAGAGGACACTTCTGTAGGTTCWTATCTCTGTAGGTGAGGGCTTTGTGGTGGAATGTGTTGGCATCTGTATTTTGATAACTAGTGGCTATAGTCCTAATTCTGGTCTGCGTGCATTGTTTGGGGTTTTGCATTGTACACAAAGTATATTTCTGCATGTCTCTCTCTCTTTGTATTATTTATTTTATTTAACCAGGCAAGTCAGTTAAGAACAAATTCTTATTTACAATGACGGCCTACCTCCGGCCAAACCCTCCCTTAACCCTGGATGACGCTGGGCCAATTGTGTGCCGCCCCTATGGGACTCCCGATCACGACCGGTTGTGATACAGCCCGGGATCGAACCTGGGTCTGTAGTGACGCCTCTAGCACAAGAGATGCAGTGCCTTAGATCGCTGCGCCCCTCTCCCCTGGCCTCTCCCCTGGCCTCTCCCCTGGCCTCTCCCCTGGCCTCTCCCCTGGCCTCTCCCCTGGCCTCTCTCTGTGTGTGTGGACTGTGGCAGCGAATCCTCATGGCGAGAGTGTAAATCCTCAGGCTGGGGAAGAATGATGTGGGTGAATGATCTTGAGTGGCCCAGCTATCTAGGCCTAATTATAATCATGTGACCTGCTCCCATCAGGAGTTCTGCAGGGACAGACTGGAAAATACAAAAAACAACCTCCCTGATGGCTGGCCTGGCCAGAGTTTTTACACACACACACACACACCATCTGAGAGGTGTCAGGTCTCCTAGCAAGGTCCACAATGATCATGAGACAGGACAGGCCATAATCCATGGAAACAGAGAGAATATATGGAATGTTACTGTTTTCTTGGAGAGAACACATTGACCGTGGGGCTCCTGAGTGGCGCAGTGGTTAAAGGCACTGCATCTCAATGCTAGAGGCCTCACTACAGAACCTGGTTCGAATCCAGGCAGTATCACAACCGGCTGTGATTGGTAGTCCCATAGGGTGGCGCATAACTGGCCCAGCGTCGTCCGGGTTTGGCAAGGGWAGGCCGTCATTGTAAATAAGAATATKTTCTTAACTGACTTGCCTTGTTAAATAAAGGTTAAATAAATACAAATAATTATAGGAGAGGAACAATCCACAAGGATCTGTCTTTCTAATGTCATGTCCTGTACTGTATTCAACACAGAGGCAGGATCCAGCACAGGGACTGAACAGGTGTAGAACCTCTTCACCGAGTAACAGGAAATAGTCAGGAGTGTAAACGGCAGGTGTTATGCTCAGTAGAGTATGTAGAGAGGTAGGTGTATGTTTACATCTAAGCTTTAATGTTTCGAAGAGACAACCATATTCAGAAGCTTTGTTTGACAACAGATAACACCCAGATAAGTCTCAAATTGCAGTAATGTTTGAAGTTGGACATTTGTTTGTACAACGTATATGCCTGTAAAGCATTTAATCACAGTTAGCAAAATACATGTGGAATTTTCGGAAAGTGAATGAAAGTTACAATTATAGCCATCATATGCTTCCGATTTTATAACGTTTTTGTAGCACCTAGCTAACCAAACAACAATGTAATTTGCCAGTTTCACATACTGTAGGCTATGTAACCTGACCAGAGTACATCAACAATAAGTATGTCCTTTCCCTGTGAAAGATAATGACAAAAATACGCCATCAAACCGCTCGATCAATTCTTACCCCATTCTCGATCAACTCGAGCCCAACGCGAGCGGTGGTAAAAAAAATGTTTGAAGTTTACTTTGTATCTTCTGCTAAGTAGTTCCARTGGAAAGTGATACAATTGTATTGGCTACATAAGTTTCACTGTGGAAAGTAACGCTTCCTATGCGACAAGTGATCAAACAACAAAAATGAAGCAATGAAAATTCCCGTCCAGCGTTGGATCAAGGAGCCAAGGGTGTAATCATTAGTCCAAACAGTTTTGCTACTAAGACGAGAGTTTCTATTGAATAAATGCAGGTAGGTCCCGCCCCGTTTCGTTCCGTTTGCTTCCGTTKAAGAAACGTTTTGCTACACAATMGGCGTAATGAATACGCCCCAGTATCAGTCCTTCTCTAAGCATTCTGGGAGATGTTGTTCGTTTATTTCATGAACGCAACATATTCCACAAATTAATTCTGCTAGACCTGTTACAGAGACATCCATTTCGCTTTTGAAATTTTTTATTACATTAATGTAGATAGGAATTGTTATTATATATATATATATATATATATATATATAGTACCAGTCAAAAGTTTGGACACACCTATGAAATAATAATGTAGTAACCAAAAAAGTGTTAAACAAATCAAAATATATTTTATATTTTGGATTCTTCAAATTAGCCACCCTTTGCCTTGATGACAGCTATGCACACTCTTGGCATTCTCTCAACCAGCTTCATGAGGTAGTCACCTGGTATGGAGTTCAATTAACAGGTGTGCTTTGTTAAAAGTTAATTTGTGGAATTTCTTTCCTTCTTAATGCGTTTGAGTCAATCAGTTGTGTTGTGACAAGGTAGGAGTGGTATGCAGAAGATAGCCCTATTTGGTAAAAGACCAAGTCCATATTATGGCAAGAACAGCTCAAATAAGCAAAGAGAAACGACAGTCCATCATTACTTTAAGACATGAAGGTCAGTCAATCCGTAAAATTTCAAGAAAKTTTCTTCAAGTGCAGTTGCAAAATCCATCAAGCGCTATGGTGAAACTGGCTGTCGTGAGGACCGCCACAGGAAAGGAAGACCCAGAGTTACCTCTGCTGCAGAGGATACGTTTATTAGAGTTAACTGCACTTCAGATTGCAGCCCAAATAAACGCACAGAGTTCAAGTACCAGACATCTCAATATCAACTGTTCAGAGGAGACTGCGTGAATCAGGCCTGCGTAAAATGACCCATGTTCTGAACTCTGTCGCTATACATTTCAAAAGTGCTGAACAAATAGTTATATTGGCTACGTCCGTCCCCGCTATAGTGCAATTAATGTATTGTTTAGTGTTGTGTTGTGGCTTTTTGGAGTTTGTCCCACCAAGATTTACATGCTAAAATTGGCACTGTATGTAACATCATGATGGTCATGGTGATTTCAAGACAACTGGGAACTCTGAAAACATTTGGTAAAATCATGACGTCAGTGAACTTCAGTTTGGAAAGTTGGAGCTCTAGAAATATGCCCGAGTTTCCGAGTTGGATGACCGTGCAAAACRATTTTCCCCAGTCGGATGTCGTKTTTTGCAGTTTCCAGTTGTCTTGAATACACTGAAGTCGGAGAGTTCTGAGTTCCTAGTTGTTTTGAACACGGCATTAGTCTCAGCGGCGGGAGGGAGAGAGCAGCAGAGGGTCCGCTTCTAGTGGTCCCTGCTCTCTCCTTCCTTTCCTCCGGTGAGACTAACCAGAAAGAGGRGACACAGTCATCCACCTGATTGTGAAACTCAAATCGCCCTGCATCTGCCTYCGGTACATATTCATRTTGTCCCTATGACCAGAGAAAGTAAAATGGGCCTAGTCCACTATATTAAAACAGACACGATGATCTGCTAATAATAATACAAATACAGGGCTATCGACATAGCTACTKTAGCACCCCCAGAAAAATCTGAATAAAATAATCTATTCATAAAAGTAGTGCACTGGGCCTTTATTTGCATCAGTGGCTGATATTGGTGGCTGATATAGACTTCTGCAGAGCGGGCAACAACAAAAAACATTTCAGCATCTCTGCTTTGGAAACAAACAAAACAAGGTTTTGTATAATTAAGAACAGTATCTTGCAGTATTCAAAAGTTGGAATTGTAAGAGTTGTTGCCTTGTCCCTTTCTCTGTGATGTCATTCTAATGGAATCCRGAGAGAACAAAACCTGTCCTCAAACATTTACATCAAAAGATGCAAAGTTATGGACAAAGACACAAAACATCCACATCAAATTAAATATTTTTCTTGATCAAATAATATGGAAAACCACCAATTTTTGTGCAGCATTAAATTTACCATSCTTACAAACCACAATGTAAATGTATATTACTGTATTGTACATAGGCTGGTCATCTAGGTTTGTACCTGAAGACTTTCTATCACAATGGAGATAAAACAATGACCAATAGAGTAATTAAACACATTGAGACATCAAGTGATTTGTGATGATGTGGTTCAGTTGGTAGAGTGTGATGCTTGCAGCACTAGGGCTGTGGGTTCGATTCCCACAGGGGAAAATGTATGTGCTCACTACTGTAAGTTGCTCTGGATAAGGGCATCTACTAAAATGTAAAAGGAATGAATAGACCATAGAAATAAGTTGCATTTGCTAAGTATTTCAAGAAACTGGAAAACATATCAAGTGTATATATATATATAGTTTTTATTTTAAAATTGTATTATTTATAGGGGAGAATGCACATTAATCAACATCAATATTATAATAATGCAACATCCATGTAAATGTGCCGGGGTTAGCCAAAAGATCATTTTCACCCGTTGTCCCTGGGAAGGTAAGGACCTTTACACAGCCACTATACAAATAGTCACTAAAACAATACAAAATACATTACATCCAATAATATATAATTCTAACAACTTATTTGTAATAAAAACACTATCATCAGCTGTTGTCTTACATATGAGAAACCACAGATAACTCATGTGTAAAAGTTTGGATAGATTTTAGCCATGTTTTCAATTTCCATTTAAAAGTACAATAATCAGTGCAGTTTCTCAAGTCCATGGGCATTGCACTCCAGTATATTGTAGCTCTAACAGAGAAGGCAGATTGACTGATTTTACTGTGTTGAAAAGGGACAACGCAATCCCCTCTAGTTACTGCCCTTGTTATCCTGGAGGTGCTTTCCTTGAGCATGACATGCCGGTATAGGGGTGGAGGGGCAAGACCATGCAGGATCTTAAAGACAAGGCTTGCATCTACATCCTGCTTAAAGCTATCCAGACTAAATAAATGATSTTTGTGAATGACGTGACAATGATGGTAACTGTTTGGTTTGTTATCAAAAATCTTAGGTGTTTGTTTGTAGTGATTCAATTGGTTTCAGAATAATAGCTCCTGCTTGTGATCAGCATGTGAGGCAACATCTSAGATGTGAGAAGATTCATAGCATGAATATATAGTTGTCGTCCTCCAGAGGAAGGAAAAGTCTTATAAACCCAAAGTTGGATAGTCCAAACTTTACCGTGTTTAACCACCTTTTTCACAATGTCAATGTTAGAGTCCAAAATGTCTCAGAGATACCTGAAGTTGGACACAACTTTCAGATTCTCCCCATTAACAAGAACAGCTCGTTGGGACGAATCAATGGTAATATAAGTAATTATCAGATTAACTGGTTTCTACAGGTAATTGTCAGCCTCAAGTTACAAATGTTGGTMAATACTCAAATACATTTAGTTGACATTTTTTTCTCACAAAAGTAGTGCACTGGGCCTACTAGCCTTGTATTAGCGGACGGATGTTTATTTCTTTTTGTATGTGAATCAAGTGCACCTACCAATACAGCGCAACATGCCTTTATCGTTGGCTTTTCTACCGACATGTTTGGTGATCGACAAGGAATGCCTTGATCAGTCTGGTTGGTGACCACTGGTCTATATAGTGTACTCAAGTGGTTTTGCCTCGTGACCCAAAATGAACCAGGTTGTCTCAGTTGCAATCCGATATTCGCATGGCAATTCGATGTTTACCTAAATGCAATCTGGGAAACTATTTTTAATGCTATATTGATAGTAAACGTACCAATTATATGACAAGTGAAAAACAGTCGCACCTTTTTCATTGTCAATAATTCAGTTTTGCCCATGATGAAGAATGTTAAACTCTGATTTGAATAGGCTAACTCCCTATAGCCTATAGGCCTATATGGAAAATACTATGATTGAAGAAAAATAGTTCAGAGGTTAAATTATAAAATAAAAAAATAACTTCATTATCATTTCTACACACTTTCTAACTTCTTTTTTAGTTTAAATTCAGACTAGTATTTTCAATAAATTATGATAATTGACACACGCGACCCGTTAATAAACTCCCGTCGCGACCCAGCAGTTGAGAATCGCGGACTCAATTTAGTCTGGGTCCCTGTCTTTTTAGCTAACATTCAGCACCTCGRCATTCCTGTTTGACATTCCTGTTTGTCAAAGAGACTGGCCTTTCGGCAATCTCAAAGTTCAATGTGCAGCTGGATTTCCTTGAGGAGTTGCTCAGTTGGTGGTTGGAAAGAAACAGAAATAGAATGAAAAGAACGGTTTGGTAGCTCTAACCCAGGCAATTTGACTGGTAAACGCATAGGTACATTCCCCTGGTAATGCGATGAAATAATTTCCTTGGCAATTTGGATTGTTCTATCAATGGAGTCTGGATTGTCATGGCAACTTAGAATGTTTATTCAAACGATGCTATCTGATCTGGCTCATGCAATGAAATGTATTTTTCGGCTCAATATAACGACTACAAAATATATATTTATATCTATATTTTCAAAAAATAATGAAGGCAGTATTGGAATCAATTATAGAAAAGACCCAATCTGGCTTCATGAGGAATATACATATATCTAATAATATCCGACTGGTGTTAGACCTTATTGACTATTCTGATTTAATCTTCCAAGATAGACTTTTATAAAAGTCTAAGACAATAAAACTTCGATACAGTGGAACATGAGTTCCCATTTCTCTCCCTTGAGAAATKTGGTTTCGGGGAATTCTTTTGTAATACTATTATAACTCTATATGAATGGGAACAGTTCCATTAAATTAAATCATGGCACTTCTAGATTTGAAGTGAGGAATTAGGCAAGGTTGCCCAATTTTGCCTTACCTCTTCCTGCTTGCAACCCAACTTCTTACACGTTTTTTAAAATCCAGCGATATAAATGGGATCTCTTGCTGACAAATTTTTTATTGTAATATTTATTTAAATATATATATATATATATTTTTTTTTTTTTTGCTGACAGAGATATTATCCTAAATCAGCTTGCAGATGACACCACCCTCAGTTTGAAAGATGCTGACCAGATTCCTAGAGCAGTCAATGTGATAAATATTGTTTCCAATCTGGTCTTTGCCTAAAATTTAAGTGTGAATTTTTTGCTGTTAACGACTGTGTGATACCCTCTATATACAATATTCCAGTCAAGGAAAAAGTTACATACCTTGGGATTACCATTATCTAAGGATCAACAGGAAAGATGCTCATTAAATTTCATACCTATTATTGAAAAAACCAAAAAGAAGTTGAACCATTAGTTGGAGGGATTTATGCTTGAAAGGTCGAGTATTGCTTTCTGAAGCTGAAGGTATCTCCAGACGTACTTATTGTCAAGGAGCTAGGAGTGGTGGGTGCGGAGTCAGGCGCAGAGAGCAGAGGATTTTGGGTTTCCGTAATTTATTCCAGATAGAACAAGGTCACGCCAAATAACAATAGGCGACAAATACTGACCTACCCAAAACAGGACACACAAAAAAAAACCAGTCCAACAAAATAACAAACGCAACCATCTACACACAGAACAGAAAATAAACCCGGGCTTAAATAGCCCGGAACAAAACCCCCAAACGAGAAACAGGTGAAACCAATAAAGACATAACCAACAGAAAAGGAAAAGGGAATCGGTGGCAGCTAGTAGACCGGTGACGACGACCGCCGAGCGCCGCCCGAACAGGAAGAGGAGCCACCTTCGGTGGAAGTCGTGACACTTATGCAGCACAGTCCCTACATCTTGACAACAAAATAAGTAAAGCGGTTGACCAGATGCTTTTCAAAATCGTACACATTATATTAGGAAATCTGTCGTTATGAATACATATGGTGGTCTCAATTTTTGAGATTTTCCTACTTTGAATAATATTTAAAAAATAAATTAGGCAAAACATTTCTTAAAGAGTCCAACTTCAATTTGAAATTTCATCCCTCATTATTTTGGAGCAGCAGGTAGCCTAGTGGTTAGAGCGTTGTGCCAGTAACCGAAAGGTTGCTGGGTCGAATCCCTGAGCTGAAAAGGTGAAGATATTTTTTCTGCCCCTGAACAAGGCAGTTAACCCACTGTTCCCCAGTAGGCTGTCATTGTAAATTAGAATTAGTTCTTAATTGACTTGCCTAGTTAAATAAAGGTTACATTAAAAAAAATATGTATCTTCTCCCATTTAGGCGGTTTAAATTTTATGTTACTTTGTAACTAAACTGTAACTAAACATCGCTTTTTCAGGACCCTGTCTTTCAAAGATAATTTGTAAAAATCTAAATAACTTCACAGATCTTCATTATAAAGGGTTTAAACACCGTTTCCCATGCTTGTTCAATGAACCATAAACAATTAATGAACATGCACCTGTGGAATGGTCGTTAAGACACTAACAACTTACAGACGGTAGGCAATTCAGGTCACAGTTACGAAAATGTAGGACACTAAAGAGGCCTTTCTACTGACTCTGAAAAACACCAAAAGAAATATGCCCAGGGTCCCTGCTCATCTGCGTGAATGTGCCGTAGGCATGCTGCAAGGAGGCATGAGGACTGCAGATGTGGCCAGGGCAATAAATTGCAATGTCCGTACTGTGAGACGCCTAAGACAGCGCTACAGGGATGGACAGCTGATCGTCCTCGCAGTGGCAGACCACGCGTAACAACACCTGCACAGGATCGGTACATCTGAACATCACACCTGCGGGACAGGTACAGGATGGCAACAACAACTGCCCGAGTTACACCAGGTCCTCACCAGACATCACCGGCAACAACGTCGCCTATGGGCACAAACCCAGCATCGCTGGACCAGACATGACTGGCAAAAAGTGCTCTTCACTAACGAGTCGCGGTTTTGTCTCACCAGGGGTGATGGTCGGATTCGTGTTTATCGTCGAAGGAATGAGCGTTACACCAAGGCCTGTACTCTGGAGTGGGATCGCTTTAGAGGTGGAGGGTCTGTCTCTTATACACATCTAGATGTGTATAAGAGACAGCCCTCATGTGGAACCCTTCCTGCAGGCTCATCCTGACATGACCCTCCAGCATGACAATGCCACCAGCCATACTGCTTGTTCTGTGCGTGATTTCCTGCAAGACAGGAATGTCAGTGTTCTGCCATGGCCAGCGAAGAGCCCAGATCTCAATCCCATTGAGCACGTCTGGGACCTGTTGGATCGGAGAGTGAGTGCTAGGGCCATTCCCCCCCAGAAATGTCCGGGAACTTGCAGGTGCCTTGGTGGAAKAGTGGGGTAACATCTCACAGCAAGAACTGGCTAATCTGGTGCAGTCCATGAGGAGGAGATGCACTGCAGTACTTATTGCAGCTGGTGGCCACACCAGATACTGACTGTTACTTTTGATTTTTACCCCCCCCCTCCCCTTTGTTCAGTGACACATTATTCAATTTATGTTAGTCACATGTCTGTGGAACTTGTTCAGTTTATGTCTCAGTTGTTGAATCTTGTTATGTTCAGACAAATATTTACACATGTTAAGTTTGCTGAAAATAAACACAGTTGACAGTGAGGACGTTTATTTTTTTGCTGAGTTTATAACATTGATAAGATTCCTACAAAATCATCTGCTTTTCATAGACATGTATTCTTAGCGTGGTCGTTTATATATAAACATCATTTTTCCCCACATAGGTATTTCATTTGGAACAATAAGGATATTTTGTATACCAACAAATCTTTATTTTTAAAGAACTGGTTCAATAATCATATCCTGCAGGTGAGTCAACTTTTTAATGCAGAAGGATTGTTACTCAATTTTGAGGAATTTTTATCTCGTTACAATATCCCTGTAACACCTAGAGAGTTCGCCATAGTCTTTGATGCTATTCCATCTGGAACTCTCATGTTATTTAGAGGTATAGCCAGACCTCACCTTCTTAATCTTAACCTACCCTCGCTTAATCCAGTTGATTTTCCAATAGGGAACATGTGTTTCTCCTTGCGCCGTCAGAACAGATCTWTACGTGCTTTATTTCAAAGGGATTTACTGCGATACATTGGTCACTAATATCTGTTGKGAAAAAGTCTGGTTATTACCACACAAATACCTGCTTGTTAACAAGGTCAAAGAGGTCTCTTTCAGAATGATCCATAAGTATTACCCTGCGAATCACTACCCGAAGAAACTTTAAAAAGACTAACATTAACTGTACTATTTGTGTAGAGCATCCAGAAACAGTTTCGCATTGTCTACATGTACAAAAAATATGGAAAGATATTCCGTTTTATAATTGTTAATATTCTTGATTACTTTTTTTTATGGGAGAATGTGCTGCTCGGTTTCCTTAACCATAATAAGGATAAAGAAAAACAATTTAACCTCATAAATCTAATTGTGCTAATGGCAAAATGTCATATTCATAAATGTAAATTCACTAATAAACACTGTTTTCTCTATAAGGAATTCGAACAGTACATTAAGACCAGTCTATATTCTTCTAAGATGAAAGCTGTTAAAACAATCAATGTGTGTGTTTAAGGTCTTTGTATAATCTGTAATTTGTTGTACCCTCTAGCATATGTTATCATTGTCTATGTGTATACTTCTTGTATGCATACTGGTTTTTCTGCAATAAAATAATAATAATATATATAAAAAATGACTCAACAAATCACAGCAAATATTGAATCATAAACTTACTGATTTCACATCCTGGCATGTTTTTATTTTTGTAATGTTTTTTAAAATTGAAATTCTATACATTTTGAAGGATACAAATTCAAATGTGTTACAAAAAAATCGATACATCCTTCTTTAAAAAAGTAACATAAAACATCACGAATAGAGTAGGGTTTTTACATTCAAAGAAATTTTAAAAGCTTAAGAGTATCAATTGATTACAATACTAACCTTAAAAAATAATGAATAAGATGTTTTTTTTCTTGTATGGCTGTGATATTTAGCAAGAATTATAATCAAATGTATCACATACTTTCTGTTAGTGGAGAGCACATTTTTGTATAATGAAGTTCATACCTTTGGCCAATTTACAACATATTGCAAGTTCCACCTACATTTTTCTATTGGAACATTACTCATAAAAAGGTTCTCTAATGAACAAATTGTATATATTTTTCATCAGTAATTGAGACACTGTTAACTACTATGATTGACTTCACAAGGGATGGATCTGCATTGACAACAGTTTGTTTCTACATCACCTGGTATTGCTTTACACACCATTTCATATTCCTTTGGTGAGACAGTGAGCTTTCATTGTTAAAAAGTCATTGTATGTTTACAGATGTCCATCTGAGTTGAGCAGCTGGCCCACAAATCAAAGTCCTTTCTAAACCAATGTTCTAAAAACAGTGACTTGTTTTAATGACAAGATTATTCCATATAACATCCTTATGAGGGGAAAAATTGTTTGTATAGAAGGAACCAACAAATTAAGCATTTGTTTTGTCAAAATCAGCCAGTTTAATTAACAGGAAGTGTTTCAACTGCATAAGGACACTGCAAAAGGGAACTTAAGCCACCAAATATATTGAAAATAAGATTTGGTATTGTAAACMAAAAAAAACGTTTTCGGTCTTTAAAGTAACGCTTTATCCAATAAATCTTTTAAACCGCCCTCACACACTCTGTTTAAGAACACATTTTTTCACTTTGTGAGGTTTATTTTTCCATATAAAGTTAAACAGTGGCTTATCTAATTGGGAGCAAATAGATTTGTGTCTGTCAAGACAAGAGAACACATAGGAGAGTCTAGACATGCCTTCAGCCTTAGTCAGCAAAACTCTTCCTCGAATGGACAAATCTCTGTCTAACCATGAGTTAGACTTATTTTTATATATTTTTTATAGATGAGACATCTGGGAAAAGATTAAGGTTCTTCTTTCTTTCCTTTTCTTTTGTAATTGTTATCCCTAAATAAGTCACTGTGTCTTTGACTGGAATACAGCAAGCTTCAGTGGTATTAGTACCTTTCAATGCAAAAACGTCATAGTTTTTCAAATTCCGATTTAAACCTGACATCTTTGAAAAATGTGTAATTACATCAAGGGCTAGAGAAACTTCAAAATGGCTTGAATTTTTTTTTTGTATCATCTGCCAAATACATATGCCTGGGAGGGCATAGACCCACCCACTTGGCAGCCGGGCCCACCCACTGGGGAGACAGGCCCAGTCAATCAGAATGAGTTTTTCCCCACAAAAAGGGCTTTATTACAGACAGAAATACTCCTCAGACATACACACCCCCATTGGTGTGATCACCTTTGGCCGGTTATGATAACATTGTTGCACTGATGCATTGCAAATAGTTGTATTTCAGTCCTTGACTAATAGTGTTCTTTACTATGTATTGTCATGTTTCATGTGGACCTCAGGAAGAGTAACTGATGGGGATCCTAATAAATACCAAATAGGACATACAGTGATGAGCACAGTGAAAAAGAAGACCGAAAGGAATTGACAACCATTAGAAAAATGGAAATCACTTGCAAACCACTTGCGCAACGAGGCAATGGCATGCTGTAAATTACATGTGGAAAGTTTTAAGTTCCTGGGCGTACACATCACTAACTGAAATGGTCCACCCACACAGACAGTGTGGTGAAGAAGGCGCAACAGCGCCTCTTCAACCTCAGGAGGCTGAAGAAATTTGGCTTGTCACTCAAAACCCTGACAAACTTTTACAGATGCATAATTGAGAGCATCTTGTCGGGCTGTATCCCCGCCTGGTACGGCAACTGCACCACCCTCAACCGCAAGGCTCTCCAGAGGGTGGTGCGCTCTGCACAACGCAGCACCGGGGGCAAACTACCTGCCCTCCATGACACCTACAGCACAGGAAGGCCAAAAAGATCATCAAGGACAATAACCACCCGAGCCACTGCCTGTTCACACCGCTATCATCCAGAAGGCGAGGTCAGTACAGGTGCATCAAAGCTGGGACAGAGAGAATGAAACACAGCTTCTATCTCGAGGCCATCAGACTGCTAAACAGCCGAGGCTGCAGCCTACATTGAGACCCAATCACTGGACACTTTAATAAATGGATCACTAGTCACTTTAAATAATGCCACTTTAATAATGTTTACATATMTTACATTACTCATATCACATGTAAATACTGTACTCTATACCATCTACTGCATCTTGCCTATGCAGCTCGGCCATCGCTCATCCATATACTTACATGTACATATTCTCATTCACCCCATTAAATTTGTGTGTATTAGGTAGTTATTGGGAAATTGTTAGATTACTTGTTAAATATTACTGCACTGTCGGAACTAGAAGCACAAGCATTTCGCTACACTCGCATTAACATCCRCTAACCATGTGTATGTGACCAATAMAATTTGATTTGATTTAAAAGATGCGCAGGCTAAATTTCTTATGTTGTTGAATTGCTATATTTAAATATGAGTTAATACATAATTTTTCATTAGGCCTAAATGTACATTGAAGTATTATTTGCAGTTGTCACTATGACAATGAACACACCCTGAAAGCACTGAATGGTCTGAAACCAGTATCTGTGCGCTAGACCTCATGAATGGTCTAGTTTTACCCCCTTATTAATAGGCAGCTTGCAGTAGGATGCGTTGATCCGTTGATTGACAGGTGTAGGACAGTATAACCATAAACTGTCCTGTAGTGTGGATGCCCACCAACGTTTTATAGTTATGTAGCCAATAGTTTATCGTTATCGTTATAGTTCTTGGCCTGGTGGATGGGCAGAAGTAAACCCAGACACAACACAATTAATGCTATTATCACAACAGAACGAGCCTACTAGTAAGTCTAGCTAACGTTGGCAAACGTGACTGAAATGAATATAAATTAACACTTATACACTTCTTTAATTGACTTTTATACACTACAAATTGACTATCAAATAATTTACTATGGCAAGTTTGCCATCAGCGAGCTGCAGTATGGGAGTAAAGCTTAAGTCGAATCTATATTTTCCGTTGTTTTGCTGTGTCCATAGCAACGTTCGAAAATGGGGTGGAGTCAATGCGCATTGCGTTGTCAACCAGTGACATCATTCTAGAACTATCCACAGCTGTGCTGGAACGATCCTTGACATCTGTCATCTCAGTCTGTGACCATGGAAACGAGATGATTGAGAAATGATGCAGTTTTTTCTTCAATCACAACATCTCTCCACATCAGGACATATGAACAGGTACTGTGCGAGTTTGAAGTTACATAGTTCATTAAGTTTAGGTTCAATATACATGTGCAAATAGTTCGCCCTATGCAAAGAACTGGAAATGCCGAGCCTAGCCTGTAACGTTYCTCTAGGCCACAGTAGCTTGCTAAACAATTTTCATAAATAACATTAGCTGTTGAAGTAAACAAAAATAATTAGGCCTAGCTTTCCAACTGTCAAACTTTCCAATTTATTTGTAATTTAAAAAGTCATTTCTGTGCATTCATTCAGATAATTGGACAGACTGACAGACAGTGAAACATGGAGTGCCATAGTAGGCCACCTGTAGAGCAGAGGGAGTCACTGGTCAAGAAGGCTGGTGGGCACCAGAGAGACTTTAAGATGGTGAGGGTAGACAAGAGGAGAAAACACTCAGCCCAGGGGGATATTGACATAACCAGGAGCATGAGTGGCCTGGTGAGAGGCCTCAGTGCAGAGCATGGCTGTGGGGACACCATCAACAAGCCAGTGGGCCTCAGGAGGAGCAGAGCTGGGGGTCAGGAGGCCTGTCGGGGCCCCGACCCTGCCCGAGTCACCATCCTGAGGAGGGAGCCCGTGGCCCCTGGGGCCAGAAGGTCTGAGGGGAGGACAGTGGACAGGGCGACAGGGATTGGCCGTGAGCTGCGTTGCAAGAGCACAGAGGCCTTGGGTGAGCAGTCCACTGTGGTGATCAAGCTGCCTGGAGGAGGGAGAACAGAGATACAGGCAAAAAGAGCCAACACCCCAGGCAGGGGTGTAGGGGGGGCTCCGCTGAAGCGGAGGGAGGAGTGGACCCCATACACCTCCCACCCTGCCCTGTCCCAAGCCATTGGAACCAGTAGGGAGAACCAGGAGGGAGATGCTCATCAGCAGAGCTCCATGAAGGGACAAGACAAGAGAGCCCTGGCGCTTATGCCCCAAGGTGGGGGACGACAGTGGGGCCCCAGAGGGGTCGACACGGTACGCTGGTACAGCAACTTGCCCCTGCATGCCGACAGAGGCCCCATGCCGTTCCGTCGGAAGAAGAGCGTGAGCATGACGGGCAGCGTGTCGTGGGCTGATGACCAGTACTGGGCATGCTGGGACGGCTGGGACGAGGTCATCATCTGGGGGGACGAGGGGAAGGAGGAGGAGAGGAGGGGGAGGCAGAAGGGTGAAGAGGAGAGGAGAGGGAGGCAGAAGGGTGAGGAAAGGGGGAAGAAGGAGAGGAGGGGGAACAGTGGACAGATGGAGGGCCATGGAGAGAAGGACCAGTGGAGGAAGTAGACTCGGAAACAGACAGGAAGTCAGGGATGTGGAGAAGCAGGGAGGACAGCACCTATACCTCACAGTATTTATCACTTGTCCTGCAGTCTGCTACTGAAGTTCCAAGAAAATCCTTTTCATACTAGAGTAGAAAATAAACAGATGGCTATCTTTTTGAAATTCTGTTCTAACGGCTTTGATATTTGTTAGTAAGGATTCCAATGAGACCAAGCATTACAGAAATGTAATGTGCAGTGGTGTCTGAGCCAAGTCCGGATGTTTATATAGCACTCAGCTTCTCTGATCTGCTGATAAACCATCTGATGACAGTTGGGTTTTGTTTACTTTTTATAGGTCAGCTGTGTGTGTGTGTGTGTGTGTGTGTGTTGCACAAAAACACTTGTCACTACTCACCAATAACCTTTTTTCTTGTCACGAACAGACACCAATGCAACAACACCTGACTGAATATTATTGAGTAGAAAACAAATATGTGAATCTATTGAGTGTAATGTGGTGGACCTTGTTTTGCAGTAACCAGAACTGTGTAAAGATTGCCCTGAACTGACCTTGTACTGCACTGCCCCTGTGTGGTAAAAATCAGACACTGCAGGCTATGAATTGGCTGTTGGTACTGTATGCATTTTAAAACTTCTGTTTCCCCCTTCCATTTACACTGTAATGTCCAAACTATTTCAAGACTCTTTCTATACGATGCAATGCTTGGGGTCAAAAGCAACACAGTGTATGTATGATATACATACATCATTATGCAATCTTCTTGGGATAGCACTTTCATAACAATACTTTTAAGCCTTTCGATGAATGTGAATCTACAGGACCAGTCAAAAGTTTGGACACACTCATTCCAGGGTTTTTCTTTATTTTTACGATTTTCTACATTGTAGAATAATAGTGAAGACATCAAAACTATGAAATAACACATATGGATTAATGTAGTAACCAAAAGAGTGTTAAACAAATCAAAATATAATTTATATTTGAGATTCTTCAAAGCTGCCACCCTTTGCCTTGATGACAGCTTTGCACACTTGGCATTCTCTCAACCAGCTTCATGAGGTAGTCACCTGGTATGGAGTTCAATTAACAGGTGTGCTTTGTTAAAAGTTAATTTGTGGAATTTCTTTCCTTCTTAATGCGTTTGAGTCAATCAGTTGTGTTGTGACAAGGTAGGAGTGGTATGCAGAAGATAGCCCTATTTGGTAAAAGACCAAGTCCATATTATGGCAAGAACAGCTCAAATAAGCAAAGAGAAACGACAGTCCATCATTACTTTAAGACATGAAGGTCAGTCAATCCGGAAAATTTCAAGAACTTTTAAAGTTTCTTCAAATGCCGTTGCAAAAACCATCAAGCTCTATGATGAAACTGGCTTTCATGAGGACCGCCACAGGAAAGGAAGACCCAGAGTTACTTCTGCTGCAGAGGAGTTAACTGCCCCTCAGATTGCAGTCCAAATAAATGGTTCACAGAGTTCAAGTAACAGACATCTCAATATCAACTGTTCAGAGACTGCGTGAATCAGGCCTTCAAATCAAACTTTGTCACATTCGCTGAATACAAGTGTAGACCTTACTGTGAAACGCTTACTTACAAGCCCTTAACCAACAGTGCAGTTCAAGAAGAGTTAAGAAAATATTTACCTAATAAACTAAAGTAAATTAACACAATAAAACAACAATAATGAGGCTATATAGAGGGGGTACTGGTACAGAGTCAATGTGCGGGAGTACAGGTTAATCGAGGTAATTTGTACGTGTAGGTAGGGGTGAAGTGACTATGCATAGATAAACAGCGAGTGGCAGCAGTGTACAAAACAAATGGGGGGGGGGGGGGGTGTCAATGTAAATAGTCCGTTGGCCATTTGATTAATTGCTCACCAGTCTTATGGCTTGGGGGTAGAAGCTGCTAAGGACCCTTTTGGTCCTAGACTTGGCACTCCGGTACCGCTTGCCGTGCAGTAGCTGAGAAAACATGTGACTTGGGTGACTGGAGTCTCTGACAAGTTTTTGGGCTTTCCTCTGACACCGCCTATTACATTGGTCCTGCTGGCAGGAATCTTGGCCCCAGTGATGTACTGGGCCGTACGCACTATCCTCTGTAGCTTCTTACGGTCAGATGCCGAGCAGTTGCCACACCAGGCTGTGATGCAACCGGTCAGGATGCTCTCGATGGTGCAGCTGTATAACTTTTTGAGGATCTGGTGACCCATGACAAACCTTTTCAGTCTCCTGAGGGGGACTGCCCTCTTCACAGCTGTCTTGGTGTGTTTGGACCATGATAGTTTGTTTGTGATGTGGACACCAAGGAACATGGAGCTCTCAACCCGCTCCACTACAGTCCCGTCGATGTTTATGGGGGCGTGTTCGGCCCACCTTTTCCTGTAGTCCACGATCAGCTCCTTTGTCTTGCTCACATTGAGGGAGAGGTTGTTTTCCTGGCACCACACTGCCAGGTCTCGGACCTCCTCCCTATAGGCTGTCTCATCGTTGTCGGTGATCAGGCCTACCACTGTTATGTTGTCAGAAAACTTAATGGTGTTGGAGTTGTGTTTGGCCACGCAGTTGTGGGTGAACAAGGAGTACAGGAGGGGACTAAGTACACACCCCTGAGGGGCCCCGGTGTTGAGGATCTGCGTGACAGACGTGTTGTTGCCTACCCTTACCACCTGGGGGCGGCCCGTCAGGAAGTCCAGGATCCAGTTGCAGAGGGAGGTGTTTAGTCCCAGGGTCCTTAGCTTAATGATGGGCACTATGGTGTTGAMTGCTGAGCTGTAGTCAATGAACAGCATTCTCACATAGATGTTCCTTTTGTCCAGGTGGGAAAGGGCAGTGTGGAGTGCAATTGAGATTGGTTGAATTGCTGCAAAGAAACCACTACTAAAGGACTTGCTTAGGCCCTGAAACACGAGCAATGGACATTAGACTGGTGGAAAGCAAGTCCAAATTTGCTACAATGTACAATTCTACAATGTAGAATATAGTAAACTTAAAAGAAAAACCCTTGAATGAGTAGGTGTCCAAACTTTTGACTGGTACTGTATATTGATTACACAAAGACCTCACTCTGAGATCAATTGTACACACATACCACATCCTGACGTAATAAACTACATAGTAAACAATAACAGACGCCTGAGGAGAGAAACAGAGACAGAGCGTTGTCATGTTGCACCACACTGCTTTATTTATCTAGAGCAGACAGTTTGATTTGATATCAACGGGCCAAGCCAAGCTCCTCCTCCTCCTCCGCTTACTGTGCATCTGATACGGAGAGGAAAGACCAAGTGCTGTTGGTTGATCACAAGTCCAAATKATTATTAGTATGATTTCTGGATTAGAAAAAATAAACATAAGAGACAAACATGTAAAAACATTTTTTTCCCCTACAGACCGGAAATACCTCATGAAACACAATGTCAACAACTATGTAGAAAAAAMCATCAATAATATATTTATATATATATATATTTATATTTTCTATACCCACTAAAATATACCAAAAGAAGCATCTATTGGTCATCTGAGGAACTCGTTTTTTTTTTGTAAAAATGTTTCCCCCCCCCTCAAACAGATTTTTAAATATCCTTCAGCTGTAAATGTGAAAACTCAAAATGAGAAAATGAAACCTAAATAAATAAAAAATATATAACCAAAGAAATATGTTAATTCTTTATGTGATGTTTGTAATACTGCAGAGTGTGAGGAGAGATGACAACAAGCTTCTCCAGTGGATCGATAAAGTTTGTTTCGAAGATTCGAAAATGGATTTGACACATTCATCAATCCAAAAGTTAGCTAGTTCTCAAGTCTCAGAAAGTCTGTCGTTCCTTGACAACTTGAGAGGACAAAGAGACAGCTCCATGACATTCAATGCAGGTCACAGACAGACACAGCTCCATGACATTCGATGCAGGTCACAGACAGACACAGCTCCATGACATAAGATGAGGCACAGACAGACACAGCTCCATGACATAAGATGCAGGTCACAGACAGACACAGCTCCATGACATAAGATGGAGTGCAACAGACAGACACAGCTCCATGACATAAGATGCAGGTCACAGACAGACACAGCTCCATGACAAAAGATGCAGCACAGACAGACACAGCTCCATGACATAAGATGGAGGTCACAGACAGACACAGCTCCATGACATAAGATGGCAGGTCACAGACAGACACAGCTCCATGACATAAGATGCAGGTCACAGACAAGACCACAGCTCCATGACATAAGATCCAGGTCACAGACAGACACAGCTCCATGACATAAGATGCAGGTCACAGACAGACACAGCTCCATGACATAAGATGCAGGTCACAGACAGACACAGCTCCATGACATTCGATGCAGGTCAGAGACAGACACAGCTCCATGACATAAGATGCAGGTCACAGACAGAGACACAGCTCCATGACATTCGATGCAGGTCAGACAGACACAGCTCCATGACATAAGAGCATGTCACAGACAGACACAGCTCCATGACATAAGATGCATGTCAACAAACGACACAGCTCCATGACATAAGATGGAGGTCACAGACAGACACAGCTCCATGACATAAGATGCATGTCACAAACAGACCACAGCTCCATGACATTCGATGCAGGTCAGACAGACACGAGCTCCATGACATAAGATGCAGGTCACAGACAGAGACACAGCTCCATGACATCGATGCAGGTCACAGACAGACACAGCTCCATGACATAAGAGTAGGTCACAGACAGACACAGCTCCATGACATAAGGGCAGGTCACAGACAGACACAGCTCCATGACATAAGATGCAGGTCAGACAAGACACAGCCATGACAATAAGATGCATGTCACAGACAGACACAGCTCCATGACATAAGATGGAGGTCACAGACAGACACAGCTCCATGACATAAGATGCATGTCACAGACAGACACAGCTCCATGACATAAGATGCAGGTCACAGACAGAGACACAGCTCCATGACATAAGATGCAGGTCACAGACAAGACACAGCTCCATGACATAAGATGCAGGTCACAGACAGAGACACAGCTCCATGACATAAGATGCAGGTCACAGACAGAACACAGCTCCATGACATAAGATGCATGTCACAGACAGAACACAGCTCCATGACATAAGATGCAGGTCACAGACAAGACACAGCTCCATGACATAAGATGCAGGTCACAGACAGACACAGCTCCATGACATAAGATCAGGTCACAGACAGGACAGCTCCATGACATAAGATGGAGGTCACAGACAGACACAGCTCCATGACATAAGATGCAGGTCACAGACAGAGATAAAAGGGCACTTTTACACTGAGCGACACCATGGGGATCTCCATGGCCCAGGGAGGGCTGAGCTGCCCAGGGAGAGAGCCTCAGCTTGGGGAAGGGACAGTCTGGAGAGTCCTGGGGTTAGCAGCCTTCAGGTTGACCCAAAGTTTAATTATTTCACAGTTGATTTGTACCTCCGCCACACATTCGTGGAAACTTGGCAATATTAAAAAAAGAAAAAAAAGATTGAGTACAAGAGAGAGCAGTAGAGGGAGGTTTGTCTTTCTTGAATACAAAAAGTGTACATGTGGTTGGTTGTATGTTTCTCCTGGTTGACATTGGACAACATGGCTACATACTGTAGTGTAATGAGGGTGGCATCTTGACAACAGAGAGCAATAATGTCCTGAGATGTGTACTTCCAGGAGGCCTCTGAACAAGTGAAAAAATTGATCATCTATACAAAACAACAAAACTATATTCATATCAATTCATCTGTGTGAGGGAAAGACATGGGATAATTTGTGTTAGGAGGGACTAGACCTTACCCATATAATGTTCTGTTAGGAGGGACTAGACCCTTACCCCCATATAATGTTCTGTTAGGAGGGACTAGACCCTTACCCATATAATGTTCTGTTAGGAGGGACTAGACCCGTACCCCATATAATGTTCTGTTAGGAGGGACTAGACCCTTACCCATATAATGTTCTGTTAGGCGGGACTAGACCCTTACCCATATAATGTTCTGTTAGGAGGAACTAGACCCTTACCCCATATAAGTTTGTAAGGAGGGACTAGACCCTGCCCCATATAATGTTTGTTAGGAGGACTAGACCCTTCCCCATATAATGTTCTGTTAGGAGGGACTAGACCCTTACCCCATAAAATGTTCTGTTATGAGGGACTAGACCCTTACCCCATTTAATGTTCTGTTAGGAGGGACTAGACCCTTACCCCATATAATGTTCTGTTAGGAGGGACTAGACCCTTGCCCCATTTAATGTTCTGTTAGGAGGGACTAGACCCTTGCCCCATTTAATGTTCTGTTAGGAGGGACTAGACCCTTACCCCATATAATGTTCTGTTAGGAGGAACTAGACCCTTGCCCCATTTAATGTTCTGTTAGGAGGGACTAGACCCTTGCCCCATTTAATGTTCTGTTAGAAGGGACTAGACCCGTACCCCATATAATGTTCTGTTAGGAGAGACTAGACCCTTACCCCATATAATGTTCTGTTAGGAGGGACTAGACCCTTACCCCATTTAATGTTCTGTTAGGAGGGACTAGACCCTTACCCCATTTAATGTTCTGTTAGGAGGGACTAGACCGAGGGAGGGCTAGTGTCTGTTGTCCGTTAGTCTTTCCCCCGTTCATGTGTGTGTACGGGATGTGTTCCTCGTAGTTGTTTTGTCTCAACCCCAGTGACGAACCCGCCTCGTCCCGCTCAGAGCTGTGGTCCCCTCTCTGGGAGTAAGAGGAACTGTGGTCCCCTCTCTGAGAGTAAGAAGAACTGTGGTCCCCTCTCTGAGAGTAAGAGGAACTGTGGTCCCCTCTCTGAGAGTAAGAGGAACTGTGGTCCCCTCTCTGAGAGTAAGAGGATGGGTCTAGGGGAATGCTCTCCATGTTGTCCATGTCCAGGTCAAAGTCCTCCTGCTCCGGAGGCTTGTTCTCCTGGCTGTAGTAGAAGGAGACCTCCTGGAAGGACCGGTGAAGGTCCTCGTGGAGCATCTCAATGATCTCCTGGAAGCTGGGACGCAGCTTGGGGTTGTACTGCCAGGACATCGACATCAGATTGTGTCTGAGGAGAGAAGAGGAGGAGGAGGGAGAGAGGAGGAGGAGGAGAGGAGGAGGAGCAGAAGGTGGAGAGAAGCAGAGAAGACAAGGAGGAAGAGGGGAGGAGGAGAGGAGAGAAGACAAGGAGGAAGGGGAGAGGAGGAGAGGAGACAAGGAGGAAGAGGGGAGGAGGAATGGAGAAGGAGGAAGAGGGGAGGAGGAATGGAGAAAGAGGACAGGAGAGAAGAAAAGGAGGAAGAGGGGAGGAGAGGAGAGGAGGAGAAAAGGAGAGAGGCGATGATAGATGTTGTATCAAAGTTATTGTAACAACTCAATCAGGATTTCACCAATATCACCACTATCCCCAATGTCATCAATATCCCCAATATAATGATCAGCAATACCCCAGTATCATGATCACCAATATCATGATCACCAATATCATGATCACCAATATCCCTAACATCCCCAATATCATGATCACCAATATCCTCAATATCATGATCACCAATATCCCTATCATCCCCAATATCATGATCACCAATATCCCTATCATCCCCAATATCATGATCACCAATATCCTCAATATCATGATCACTAATATCCCTAACATCCCCAGTATCATGATCACCAATATCCCCAGTATCATGATTACAGTGTCGCTGTGTCGTGTCTCGCTGTTAGGTCATATGCATAATTGTAGGGTGGTGTTGTGGGAGATCAGTACCCTAGCAGAGCAGCCGTACCAGGGCCTGTCTAACGAGCAGGTCCTGAAGTTCGTCATGGATGGAGGATATCTGGACCGACCAGACAAACTGTGCTGACCGGCTGTAAGTCTCACCTCTAGATCAATGTTATAAATGAGAGTGTCTGTATAGTCCAGCTCAATGATATCACACTGTAGATATCTATGGTCATTGTGGGATGGGAAGACCATTTATAGATGACAACGTTAGAACAATCACTGATTATTACTCTTCTTTGGTGATCATGATAATTGGTGATTATGATACTGAGGATATGGTGATCATGATATTGGGGATATTAGTAATCATGATACTGAGGATATTGGTGATCATGATATTGGGGATATTAGGGTGATCATGATATTGGGGATATTAGTGATCATGATATTGGGGATATTAGTGATCATGATACTGGGGATATTGGTGATCATGATACTGGGGATATTATGACATGATATTGGTGATCATGATACTGAGGATATTGGTTGATCATGATATTGGGGATATTAGTGATCATGAACTGGGGATATTGGTGATCATGATAACTGAAGGATATTGGGATCATGATATTGGGGATATTAGCTGATCATGATACTGGGGATACTTGGTGATCATGATATTGGGGTTATTGGTGATCATGATATTGGGGATATTAGTGATCATGATATTGGGGATATTGGTGATCATGATATTGGTGGGTATTTGTGAGCATGATATTGGGGATATTAGGGATATTTGGTGATCATGAATTGGGGATATTAGTGATCATGATATGGGGATATTGGTGATCGTGATATTGGTGTATTTGTGAGCATGATATTGGGGATATTAGGGATATTGGTGATCATGATATTGAGGATATTGGTGATCATGATATTGGGGATGTTAGGGATATTGGTGATCATGATACTGGGCCATATTGGGTGATCATGATATTGGTGATTGATACTGGGGATATTGGGATCATGATATTGGGGATCTGATATTGGTGATATTGGTGATCATGATATTGGGGATATTGGTGATCGTGATATTGGGGATATTGGTGATCGTGATATTGGGGATATTGGTGATCATGATACTGAGGATATTGGTGATCATGATATTGGGGATATTAGTGATCATGATACTGGGGATATTGGTGATCATGATATTTGGGGTTATTGTGATCATGATATTGGGGATATTAGTGATCATGATATTGGGGATATTGGTGATCATGATATTGGTGGTATTTGTGAGCATGATATTGGGGATATTAGGGATATTGGTGATCATGATATTGGGGATATTAGTGATCATGATATTGGTGATCGTGATATGGTGGTATTTGTGAGCAGATTGGGGATATTAGGGATATTGGTGGATCATGATATTGAGGATATTGGTGATCATGATATTGGGGATGTTAGGGATATTGGTGATCATGATACTGGGCATATTGGTGATCATGATATTGGTGATCATTGATATTGGTGATCATGATACTGGGGATATTGGTGATCATGATACTGGTGATCATGATATTGGGGATACTGGTGATCATGATATTGGGAGTATTGGTGATCATGATATTGGGATATTAGTGATCATCATATTGGGGATATTGGTGATCATGAATGATACTGGGGATATTGGTGATCATGATATTGGGGATCATGATATTGGTGATATTGGTGATCACATGATATTGGGGATATTGGTGATCGTGATATTGGGGATATTGGTGATCATGATATTGGGGATCATGATATTGGTGATATTGGTGATCATGATATTTAGTGATCATGATACTGGGGATATTGGTGATCGTTGATATTGGGGATCATGATATATGGGGATATTGGTGATCATGATATTGGGATATTGGTGATCATGATATTGGAAATATTAGTAAG
>NC_036871.1:38222691-38236259 GCF_002910315.2 Salvelinus sp. IW2-2015
AAAAATAATTGTAGACCTCCACAAGTCTGGTTCATCCTTTGGAGCAATTTTCACAATGCCTGAAGGTACCACGTTCATCTGTACAAACAATCAGTACAACAAGTATAAACACCATGGGACCATGCAGCAATCATACCGCTCAGGAAAGAGACGCGTTCTGTCTCCTAGAGATGAACGTACTTTGGTGCTAAAAGTGCACCTCAATCCCAGAACAACACAAAGGACCTTTTGAAGATGCTGGAGGAAACCAGTACAAAAGTATCTATATCCACAGTAAACGAGTCTATATCGACATACACTGAAAGGCCGCTCAGCAAGGAAAGAAGTCACTGCTCTAAAACCGCCATAAAAAAGCCACAGACTACGGTTTGCAACTGCACCTGGGGACAAAGATTGTACTTTTTGGAGAAATGTCCTCTGGTCTGATGAAACAAAAATATAACTATTTGGCTATAATGACCATCGTTATGTTTGGAGGAAAAAGGGGGATGCTTGCAAGCCGAAGAACACCATCCCAACCGTGAAGCTGGTGGTGACAGCACATGTTGTGGGGGTGCTTTGCTGCAGGAGGGACTGGTGCACTTCACAAAATAGATGGCATCGTGAGGCAGGAAAATGATGTGGATATATTGAAGCAACATCTCAAGACATCAGTCAGGAAGTTAAAGCTGGTCGCAAATGGGTCTTCCAAATGGCCAATGAACCCAAGCATACTTCCAAAGTTGTGGCAAAATGGCTTAAGGCAAACAACGTCAAGGTATTGGAGTGGCCATCACAAAGCCCTAACCTCAATTCCTATAGAAAAGTTGTGGGCAGAACTGAAAAGCGTTGGCGAGCAAGGAGGCCTAAAAACCTGACTCAGTTACACCAGTTCTGTCAGGAGGAATGGGCCAAAATTCACCCAACTTATTGTGGGAAGCTTGTGGAAGGCTACACAAAATGTTTTGACCCAATTTAAACAATTTAAAGGCAAATGCTACAAAATACTAATTGAGTGTATGTAAACGTTTGACCCACTGGGAATGTGATGAAAGAATAAAAGCTGAAATAAATCACTCACTATTATTCTGACATTTCACATTCTTAAATAAAGTGGTGATCCTAACTGACCTAAGACAGGGAATGTTTTTCTAGGATTAAATGTTAGGAATTGTGAAAAACTGAGTTTAAATGTATTTTGGCTAAGGTGTATGTAAACTTCCGACTTCAACTGTATTTGCCTTTTCATATAGGTAATTTGTATTTTCTCTCCTTTCTCTAAATGTTTGTATGAATTGTTGACAGCCTGTTGCAAAGCAGGTTTCTGGTTCTGGGATAATAAAAATAAACTATATTCTCTACTCAACCCTAGACTTTGGTATGACCAGAGACATCTATGAGACGGACTACTACCGTAAGGGAGGGAAGGGTCTGCTTCCTGTCCGCTGGATGGCTCCTGAGTCTCTAAAGGACGGAGTGTTCACCGCACACTCTGACTGCTGGTGAGGATACGTGACTGTGTCTCTGTCTGTCTCTGTCTGTCTCTCTCTATGCCTCCTGTCTGTTCTCTCTGTCGCTGGCTCTTGTCGCTGTCTCTGTCGCTGTCTGTCTTGTTTGTCTGTCTGTCTGTCTGTCCTGTCTCGCTCTGTCTGTCGCTGTCTGTCGCTGTGTCTGTCGCTGTCTGTCTGTCGCTGTCTGTCTGTCTCTGTGGTGTCTGTCTTGTGTGTCTGTCTGTCTCTGTCCGTCCGTCCGTCCGTTCTCTGTGTGTCTGTCTGTCTCTGTGTGGTCTGTTCTCTGTGTGTCTCTTGTGTGTCTGTGTGTGTGTCTGTCTGTGTGTTTTCTGTGTGTGTGTCTCTGTGTGTTCTGTCTTGCTTGAGTCTGTCTGTGAATGTGAGCCTGCTAACTGGTTCCTCAAGTTTTTTCCCTACCTATCCACCTATGGAGTTTTTCCTTGCCGCTCGTGTGTGTGTGTGTGTGTGTGTGTGTGTGTGTGTGTGTGTGTGTGTGTGTGTGTGTGTGTGTGTTGTGGTGTGTGTGTGGGTGTGTGTGTCTCCCAGGTCATTTGGGGTGGTGTTGTGGGAGATCAGTACCCTAGCAGAGCAGCCGTACCAGGGCCTGTCTAACGAGCAGTCCTGAAGTTCGTCATGGATGGAGGATATCTGGACCGACCAGACAACTGTGCTGACCGGCTGTAAGTCTCACCTCTAGATCAATGTTATAAATGAGAGTGTCTGTATAGTCCAGCTCAATGATATCACACTGTAGATATCTATGGTCATTGTGGGATGGGAAGACCATTTATAGATGACAACGTTAGAACAATCACTGATTATTACTCTTCTTTTGGTGATCATGATATTGGTGATCTATGATACTGAGGATATGGTGATCATGATATTGGGGATATTAGTAATCATGATACTGAGGATATTGGTGATCATGATATTGGGGATATTAGTGATCATGATATTGGGGATATTAGTGATCATGATATTGGGGATATTAGTGATCATATACTGGGGATATGGTGATATGATACTGGGGAATTAGTTGATCATGATATTGGTGATCATGATACTGAGGATATTGGTGATCATGATATTGGGGATCATTTAGGTGATCATGATACTGGGGATATTGGTGATCATGATACTGAGATATTGGTGATCATTATTGGGGATATTAGTGATCATGATACTGCGGGATACTTGGTGATCATGATATTGGGGTATTGTGTGATCATGATATTGGGGATATTAGTGATCATGATATTGGTATGGGGATATTGGTGGTATTTCGTTGAGCATGATATTGGGGATATTTAGGGATATTGGTGATCATGATATTGGGGATATTAGTGATCATGATTATTGGGGATATTGGTGATCGTGAATATTGGTGGTATTTGTGAGCATGATATTGGGGATATTAGGGATATTGGTGATCATGATATTGAGGATATTGGTGATCATGATATTGGGGATGTTAGGGATATTGTGATCATGATACTGGGCAATTGGTGATCATGATATTGGTGATCATGATACTGGGGATATTGGGATCATGATATTGGGGATCGTGATATTGGTGATATTGGTGATCATGATATTGGGGATATTGGTGATCGTGATATTGGGGATATTGTGATCGTGATATTGGGGATATTTGTGATCATGATACTGAGGATATTGGTTGATTCATGATATTGGGGATATTAGTGAATCATTGATACTGGGGATATTGGTGATCATGATATTGGGGTTATTTGTGTTGATATCATGATATTGGGGATATTAGTGATCATGATATTGGGTGATAGGTGATCATGATATTTGGTGGTATTTGTGAGCATGATATTGGCGGATATTGGGATATTGGTTATATATTGGGGATATTAGTGATCATGATATTGGTGATCGTGATATTGGTGCGTATTTGTGAGGCATGATATTGGGGATATTAGGGATATTGGTGATCATGATATGAGGATATTGGTGATCATGATATTGGGATGGTTAGCGATATTGGTGATCATGATACTGGAGATTGGTGATCATGAATATTGGTGATCATGATATTGGGGATATTGGTGATCATTATACTGGGGATATTGGTGATCATTGATATGGTGATCATGATATTGGGGATACTGGTGATCATGATATTGGGATATGGTGATCATGATATTGGGATATTAGCTGATCATATATTGGGGATATTGGTGATCATGATACTGGGATATTGGTGATCATGATATGGGGATCATGATATTGGTGATATATTGGTTGATCATGATATTGGGATATTGGTTGATCGTGATATTGGGGTATATTGGTGATTCATGATATTGGGGATCATGATATTGGTGATATTGGTGATCATGATATTAGTGATCATGATTACTTGGGATATTGAGTGATCGTGATATTGGGGATCATGATATGGGATATTGGTGATCATGATATTGGGATATTGGTGATCATGATATTGGAAATATTAGTAATCATGATACTGGGGATATTGGTGATCATGATACTGGGGATGTTAGGTATTAGGTGATCATGATATTGAGGATATTGGTGATCATGGATATTGGCGATGATAGGGATATTGGGTGATCATGATATTGGGGATGGATAGGGATATTTGGTGATCATGATATGAGGAATTTGTGATATGCATATTGGGATGTTGGGATATTGGTGATCATGATATTGGTGATCATGATACTGGGGTATTGCTGATCATTATATTGGGATATTGATGACATTGGGATAGTGGTGATATTGGTGAAATCCTGATTGAGTTGTTACAATAACTTTGATACAACATCTATCATCGCCTCTCTCCTTTTCTCCTCCTCTCCTCTCCTCCCTCTTCCTCCTTTTCTTCTCTCCTGTCCTCTTTTCTCCATTTCCTCCTCCCTCTTCTCCTTCTCCATTCCTCCTCCCCTCTTCCTCCTTGTCTCCTCTCCTCCTCTCCCCTTCCTCCTTGTCTTCTCTCCTCTCCTCCTCCCCTCTTCCTCCTTGTCTTCTCTGCTTCTCTCCACCTTCTGCCCTCCTCCTCCTCTCCTCCTCCTCCTCTCTCCCTCCTCCTCCTCTTCTCTCCTCAGACACAATCTGATGTCGATGTCCTGCAAGTACAACCCCAAGCTGCGTCCCAGCTTCCAGGAGATCATTGAGATGCTCCACGAGGACCTTCACCGGTCTCCTTCCAGGAGGTCTCCTTCTACTACAGCCAGGAGAACAAGCCTCCGAGCAGGAGGACTTTGACCTGGGACATGGACAACATGGAGAGCATTCCCCTAGACCCATCCTCTTACTCTCAGAGAGGGGACCACAGTTCCTCTTACTCTCAGAGAGGGGACCACAGTTCCTCTTACTCCCAGAGAGGGGACCACAGCTCTGAGCGGGACGAGGCGGGTTCGTCACTGGGGTTGAGACAAAACAACTCTACGAGGAACACATCCCGTACACACACATGAACGGGGGAAAGACTAACGGACAACAGACACTAGCCTCCCCGTCTAGTCCTCCTAACAGAACATTAAATGGGGTAAGGTCTAGTCCCTCCTAACAGAACATTAAATGGGGTAAGGGTCTAGTCCTCCTAACAGAACATTATATGGGCGTAAGGGTCTAGTCTCTCCTAACAGAACATTATATTGGGGTACGGGTCTAGTCCCTTCTAACAGAACATTAAATGGGGCAAGGGTCTAGTCCCTCCTAACAGAACATTAAATGGGGCAAGGGTCTGTTCCTCCTAACAGACATTATATGGGGTAAGGGTCTAGTACCTCCTAAAGAACATTAAATGGGGCAAGGTCTTAGTCCCTCCTAACAGAACATTAAATGGGGCAAGGGTCTAGTCCCTCCTAACAGAACATTATATGGGGTAAGGGTCTAGTCCCTCCTAACAGAACATTAAATGGGGTAAGGGTCTAGTCCCTCATAACAGAACATTTATATGGGGTAAGGGTCTCTAGTCCCTCCTAACAGAACATTATATGGGGCAAGGGTCTAGTCCCTCCTAACAGAACATTATATGGGGCACGGGTCTAGTCCCTCCTAACATAACATTATATGGGGTAAGGGTCTAGTCCCTCCTAACAGAACATTATATGGGTAAGGGTCTAGTTCCCGCCCTAACAGAACATTATATGGGTTAAGGGTCTAGTCCCTCCTAACAGAACATTATATGGGGTACGGGTCTAGTCCTCCTAACAGACATTATATGGGGTAAGGGTCTAGTCCCTCCTAACAGAACATTATATGGGTAAGGGTCTAGTCCCTCCTAACAGAACATTAGTATGGGGTAAGGTTCTTAGTCCCTCCTAAACAGACACATTATCCCATGTCTTTCCCTCACAACAGCATGAATTGATATGAAATATAGTTTTGTTGTTTTGTATTAGATGATCACTTTTTTTCACTTGTTCAGAGGCCTCCTGGAAGTACACATCTCAGGACATTATTGCTCTCTGTTGTCAAGATGCCACCCTCATTACACTACAGTATGTTAGCCATGTTGTCCAATGTCAAACCAGGAGAGAACATACAACCAACCACATGTCACTTTTTGTATTCAAGAAAGACAAACCTCCCTCTACTGCTTCCTCTCTTGTACTCAATCTTTTTTTTCTCTTTTTTTAATATTGCCAAGTTTCCACGAATGTGTGGCGGAGGTACAAATCAACTGTGAAAATTAATTAAACTTTGGGTCACCTGAAAGGCTGCTAACCCAGGACTCTCCAGGACTGTCCCCTTCCCCAAGCTGAGGCCTCTCTCCCTGGGCAGCTCAGCCCTCCTGGCCATGGAGATTCCCCCATGGTGTCGCTCAGTGTAATGCCTTTTATCTCTGTCTGTGACCTGCATCTTATGTCTGGAGCTGTGTCTGGTTCTGTGAACCTCCATCTTATGTCATGGAGCTGTCTCTGTCTGTGACCTGCATCTTATGTCATGGAGCTGTGTCCTGTCTGTGACCTGCATCTTATGTCATGGAGCTGTCGTCTCTGTCTGTGACCTGCATCTTATGTCATTGGAGCTGTGTCTGTCTGTGACATGCATCTTATGTCATGGAGCTGTGTCTGCTGTGACCTGATCTTATGTCATGGAGCTGTGTCTCTGTCTGTGACCTGCATCTTATGTCATGGAAGCTGTGTCTGTCTGTGACCTGCATCTTATTGTCATGGAGCTGGTGTCTCTGTCTGTGACCTGCCATCTTATGTCATGGAGCTGTGCTCTGTCTGTGACCATGCATCTTATGTCATGGAGCTGTGTCCTGTCTGTGACCTCCACTCTTATGTCGATGGAAGCTTGTGTCTGTCTGTGACATGCATTCTTATGTCATGGAGCTGTGTCTTGTCTGACCTGCATCTTATGTCATGGAGCTGTGTCTGTCTGTGACCTGCACCTTATGTCATGGAGCTTGTCTGTCTCGTGACCTCCATCTTATGTCATGGAGCTTGTGTCTGTCTGTGACTGCATCGAATGTCATGGAGCTGTGTCTCTGTCTGTGACCTGCATCTTATGTCATGGAGCTGTGTCTGTCTGACCTGCATCGAATGTCATGGACTTGTTCTGTTTTGTGACATGCCATCTTATGTCATGGAGCTGTGTCTGGTCTGTGACCTCCATCTTATGTCATGGAGCTGTGTCTGTTTGTGACATGCATCTTATGTCATGGAGCTTGTGTCTGTCTGTGACATGCATCTTATGTCATGGAGTCGTGTCTGTCTGACCTGCATCGAATGTCCATGGAGCGTGTCTCTGGGTCTGTGACCTGCATCTTATGTCATGGAGCTGTGTCTGTCTGACCTGCATCGAATGTCATGGAGCTTGTGTCTGTCTGTGACCTGCATCTTATGTCATGGAGCTGTGTCTGTCTGTGACCTGCATCATTATGTCATGGAGGCTGTCTGTCTGTGACCTGCATCTTATGTCATGGAGCTTGTCTCTGTCTGTGACCTGCATCTATGGTCATGGAGCTGTGTCTGTCTGTGACCTGCATCTTATGTCATGGGAGCTGTGTCTGTCTGTGACCTCCATCTTAGTCATGGAGCTGTGATATTCTCTCTCCTGACATCTTGGATGATTTCTTTTGATTTTCCCATGATGTCAAGCAAAGATGCACTGAGTTTGAAAGTAGGCCTTGAAATACATCCACAGGTACACCTCCAATTGACTCAAATGATGTCAATTAGCCTATCAGAAGCTTCTAAAGCCATGACATCATTTTCTGGAATTTTCCAAGCTGTTTAAAAGCACAGTCAACTTAACGTATGTAAACTTCTGACCCACTGGGATTGTGATACAGTGAATTATAAGTGAAATAATTGTCTGTAAACAATTTTTGGAAAAATTACTTGTGTCATGCACAAAGTAGATGTCCTAACCGACTTGCCAAAACTATAGTTTGGTAACAAGGAATTTGTGGAGTGGTTGAAAAACGAGTTTTAATGACTCCAACCTAAGTGTATGTAAACTTCCGACTGCAGAAGGCAGTTAAACATGCATGTAGATGTATTTAAAAGTATTACATTGTATATGTGAGGAAGTGAGTTCCCATACCTACTATCTTGATATGTGTGTGTGAATGTGTTTAACAATACTGGACCACAAGTCCCCACAACAATAGTAAACAAACAAAAATTGGACCAACTGGGGACATGTTGTTAGTCCCCACAAGGTCAAATGCTATATCTAGGGTTAAGGTTAGAATTAGTGTTCGAATTAGGGTTAGGAGCTAGGGTTAGTTTTAGGGTTAGGGGCTAGGGTTAGTTTTAGGGTTAGGAGCTAGGGTTAGTTTTAGGGTTAGGGGCTAGGGTCAGTTTTAGGGTTAGGGGCTAGGGTCAGTTTTAGGGTTAGGAGCTAGGTTTAGGGTTAGGACCATGGTCAGGGGCTAGGGTTAGGTTTAGAGGCTAGGTTTAGAGGCTAGGGTGATTTTGGGGTTAAAGTTAGGGTAAAGACTGTGTGAGTGAGTGAGAGACAGTGTGAGTGTAGACTACCTCCTATCTTGACAGTGAAGTCCTGTGCCACCATGCAGTTCCTAGCGGCCAGATCTCTGTGGACAAACTTTTTGGCGTTGAGGTAGGCCATGCCATCTGCAATCTCTGCTGTCATCTGGACCATCTCCCTCAGCGTGGGGGGCGGGCGCCCAGTAGGGTTATTCTGACAAGACATGTATTAATACTAGAGCTATTCTTCAACAGGCCACAAGGGGGCGCATAGATCACAACAATTGCTAGTCATAAATATAGATGTTTATGGGGTATTTGTGATATAGTTCAATATGAGAAGAAGGGATAGAGGAGAGGGATACAGGGTGGCGATGGATACAGGGTGGATAGAGGAGAGGGACACAGGGTGGCGATGGATACAGGGTGGATAGAGGAGAGGGATACAGGGTGGCGATGGATACAGGGTGGATAGAGGAGAGGGATACAGGGTGGAGTACTAGGCTAACACCAGACACAGATGAAGACCTAGCTAGCCGGTAACTAGCTAACACCAGACACAGATGAAGACTAGCTAGCCAGTAACTAGCTAACACCAGACACAGATGAAGACCTAGCTAGCGTAACTAGCTAACACCAGACACAGATGAAGACCTAGCTAGCCAGTAACTAGCTAACACCAGACACAGATGAAGACCTAGCTAGCCAGTAACTAGCTAACACCAGACACAGATGAAGACCTAGCTATACCAGTAACAGAATGAAGACCTAGCTAGCAGTAACTAGCTAACACCAGACACAGATGAAGACCTAGCTATCCAGTAACTAGCTAACACCAGACACAGATGAAGACCTAGCTAGCCAGTAACTAGCTAACCAGACACAGATGAAGACTAGCTATCCCAGTAACTAGCTAACACACAGACACAGATTGAAGACCTAGCTAGCCAGTAACTAGCTACACCAGACACAGATGAAGACCTAGCTAGCCAGTAACTAGCTAACACGAGACACAGATGAAAACCTAGCTATCCAGTAAACTAGCTAACACCAGACACAGATGAAGACCTAGCTAGCCAGTAACTAGCTAACACGGACACAGATGAAGACCTAGCTAGCCAGTAACTAGCTAACCAGACACAGATGAAACTAGCTAGCCAGTAACTAGCTACACCAGACACAGATGAAGACCTAGCTAGCCAGTAACTAGCTAACACCAGACACAGATGAAGACCTAGCTAGCCAGTAACTAGCTAACACCAGACACAGATGAAGACCTAGCTCCAGTAACTAGCTAACACCAGACAACGATGAAGACCTAGCTAGCCAGTAACTAGCTAACACCAGACACAGATGAAGACCTAGCTAGCCAGTAACTAGCTAACCACAGACACAGATGAAGACTAGCTAGCGTAACTAGCTAACACCAGACACAGATGAAGACCTAGCTAGCCAGTAACTAGCTAACACCAGACACAGATGAAAGGGGAAACTTTTAATAATATTTGCTGACTACCTACAGTAAATTTTGACCATCTAGCTATATAAACCAAGCTCCTCTGCAAACACGCCTTATTCGATGTTGGTTGCAAGGTGGTACTTATTTAAATTAGATAAGAATATCGTGTTACCATTGGTGTATTAAAATGAGAGTTAAGGTGATGTCACCTTATTTGACACGGGGGAGGGGACAGTAACTTTATGATCAAACTTGATCACGTAAAAACAACAGTCGTTTTGCTTCTACAAAATGACTGCTGCTTTGATTTGATTTCATACTTGAAATGGTTGATCTGGTTTTCTTCAAATATCATCAAATTACATTTTATAAAAAGTGAATCGAGGCATTTTCCTGTCGTAGTTGTAGAGCTTTTTACAACTGTACAAATGTAGTATGACTCTGATTCGTCAATGAAAATATGTGGATATGTTTTGCTGTGCGATAAAGTTCAATAAATCAAAATCATCTGTTGCAAATCCTACAATCTCCACGTACACCAGATTTTTTGAAGGAAAATGTACGCACGGCCCCAGGAATTTACGTGTGTGTGTGTGTGTGTGTGTGTGTGTGGTGTGTGTGTGTGTGTGTGTGTGTGTGTGTGTGTGTGTGTGTGTGTGTGTGTGTGTGTGGTGTGTGTGTGTGTGTGTGTGTGTGTGTGTGTGTGTGTGTGTGTGTGTGTTCTCCAGTGTACGAGCCAGACGACTGGAGTGGCAGGGATAAGATTAACATCCTACGAAGAGCTGGGTCAGGGCTCGTTCGGCATGGTCTACGAGGGCATCGCAAGGACATCGTGAAGGGAGAGCCGGAGTCGCACGTGGCTGTGAAGACGGTCAACGAGTCGGCCAGTCTGAGAGAGAGGATAGAGTTTCCTAAACGAGGCTCCGTCATGAAGGGCTTCACCTGTCACCATGTGGTGAGACAGATGGATGAAGAGGAGAGGATAGTGAGAGAGAGGATAGTGAAATAGAGAGCAAAAAGAAAGGATAGCGAGATGGAGAGCAAGAGAGCAGTGTGAAAGGGAGAGGAGAGCAGGAGAGAGAGAGAGAGAGAGGATGGCGAGAGAGAGAGGATGGCGAGAGAGAGAGAGGATGGCGACAGAGAGAGGATGGTGAGAGAGAGAGGATGGTGGGAGGGAGAGAGAGGATGGAGAGGGAGAGGATGGCGAGAGAGAGAGTGTAAGATACATCATGAAGGGCGTTACTTGCCGCTACAGTGTAAGACCTACATCATGAAGGGCTTTACTTGCTGCTACATGGTAAGACCTACATCATGAAGGGCGTTACTTGCCGCTACAGTGTAAGACCTACATCATGAAGGGCTTACTTGCCGCTACATGTAAGACCTACATCATGAAGGGCTTTACTTGCCGCTACAGTGTAAGACCTACATCATGAAGGGCGTTACTTGCCGCTTACAGTGTAAAGACACTCATCATGAAGGGCGTTACTTGCCGCTACAGTGTAAGACCTACATCATGAAGGGCGTTACTTGCCGCTACAGTGTAAGACCTACATCATGAAGGGCTTTCTTGCCGCTACAGTGTAAGACCTACATCATGAAGGGCGTTACTGCCGCTACAGTGTAAGCCTACATCATGAAGGGCGTTACTTGCCCTACAGTGTAAGACCTACATCATGAAGGGCGTTACTTGCCGACAGTGTAAGACCTACATCACGAAGGGTTTACTTGCTGCTACAGTGTAAGACCTACATCATGAAGGGCTTTACTTGCCGTACAGTGTAAGACTACATCATGAAGGGCGTTACTTGCCGCTACAGTGTAAGACCTACATCATGAAGGGCGTTACTTGCCGCTACAGTGTAAGACCTACATCATGAAGGGCGTTACTTGCCGCTACCGTGTAAGACCTACATCATGAAGGGCGTTACTTGCGCTACCGTGTAAGACCTACATCATGAAGGGCGTTACTTGCCGCTACAGTGTAAGACCTACATCATGAAGGGCGTTACTTGCCGCTACAGTGTAAGACCTACAGTGTCTATAGAAGTGATGCCACTTTACATTCACATTTGAGTCATTTATCAGCTAATGAAGGTGAGACCACATACCATGATGATCACAAGACGTCTTTGTTTAAAGTGTTGGTAGCTACCGAGGTGCACGAATCAAAGCAAGCGACGGAAACGAAATGTTTCCTTCTCAGGTGCGTCTGATGGGTGTGGTCTCTAAGGGCCAGCCCACTCTAGTTGTCATGGAGCTGATGACCCATGGCGACCTGAAGAGCTACCTGCGTTGCCTCCGCCCCGACTCTGAGGTACACACACACACACACACACACACCATTATTGGATCCCTGTCCTGGGGGCTAGTCTAGGGGTAGAGCTGCCTCCCCCTGCAGGCAGCGGCTCTATCCACCCTGTATCGCTCTCCTCTATCCACCCTGTATCCTCTCCATCCTGTATCCATCTCCACCCTGTATCCCTCTCCTCTATCCACCCTGTATCCATCTCCACCCTGTATCCCTCTCTTCTATCCACCCTGTATCCATCTCTATCCTGTATCCATCTCCACCCTGTATCCCTCTCCACCCTGTATCCTCTCCTCTATCCACCCTGTATCCATCTCCACCCTGTATCCCTCTCTTCTATCCACCCTGTATCCATCTCCATCCTGTATCCATCTCCACCCTGTATGCCTCTTCTCTCTCCACCCTGTATCCCTCCCACCCTGTATCCCTCCATCCTGTATCCCTCTCCTCTATCCACCCTGTATCCCTCTCCTCTATCCACCCTGTATCCATCTCCATCCTGTATCCCTCTGCTCTATCCATCTGTATCCCTTCCTCTATCCACCCTGTATCCCTCTCCTCTATCCACCCTGTATCCATCTCCATCCTGTATCCCTCTCTACCCTGTATCCCTCTCCACCCTGTATCCCTCTCCCTCTATCCACCCTGTATCCATCTCTACCCTGTATCCTCTCCTCTATCCACCCTGTATCCATCTCCATCCTGTATCCATTCCACCTGTATCCCTCTCCTCTATCCACCTGTATCCATCTCCACCTGTATCCTCTCCACCCTGTATCCCTCTCCTCTATCCACCCTGTATCCTTCTCCATCCTGTATCCCTCTCCACCCTGTATCCCTCTCCTCTATCCACCCTGTATCCATCTCCATCCTGTATCCATCTCCACCCTGTATCCCTCTCCTCTATCACCCTGTATCCCTCTCCTCTATCCACCTGTATCCCTCTCCTCTATCCACCCTGTATCCATCTCCATCCTGTATCCCTCTCCACCCTGTATCCCTCTCCTCTATCCACCTGTATCCCTCTCCTCTAGCCACCCTGTGTCCCTCTCCTCTATCCACCCTGTGTCCCTCTCCTCTATCCACCTGTATCCCTCTCCTCTATCCACCCTGTATCCCTCTCCTCTATCCACCCTGTGTCCCTCTCCTCTATCCACCCTGTATCCCTCTCCTCTATCCACCTGTATCCATCGCCACCTGTATCCCTCTCCTCTATCCACCCTGTATCCATCGCTACCCTGTGTCCCTCTCCTCTATCCACCCTGTATCCATCGCCACTGTATCCTCTCCTCTTATCCCTTCTTCTCATATTGAACTATATCACAAATACCCCATAAACATCTATATTTATGACTAGCAATTTG
>NC_036871.1:38238384-38262458 GCF_002910315.2 Salvelinus sp. IW2-2015
GAGCCGAGATGGAGCGATGGCCGAGAGCCCGAGCAGAATCGAGGAGGCGACAGAGAAGAGCATGTGTGAGAGAGACGAGGATTGGTCGGCGATGGAGGGCGGCACGGATGGAGGAGAAGGACCTGCAGGATTTTGGAGAGGGAGAGGATGCGACGAGAGAGAGAGTGTAAGACTACATCATGAAGGCGTTACTTGCCGCTACAGTGTAAGACCTACATCATGAAGGGCTTACTTGCTGCTACAGTGTAAGACCTACATCATGAAGGGCGTTACTTGCCGCTACAGGTTAAGACCTTACATCATGAAGGGCGTTACTTGCCGCTACAGTGTAACCTACATCATGAAGGGCTTTACTTGCCGGCTACAGTGTAAGACCTACATCATGAAGGGCGTTACTTGCCGCTACAGTGTAAGACCTACATCATGAAGGGCGTTACTTGCCGCTTACAGTGTAAGACCTACATCATGAAGGGCGTTACTTGCCGCTACAGTGTAAGACCTACATCATGAAGGGCTTTACTTGCCGCTACATGATGTAAACCTACATCATGAAGGGCGTTACTTGCCGCTACAGTGTAAGACCTACATCATGAAGGGCGTTACTTGCCGCTACAGTGTAAGACCTACATCATGAAGGCGTACTTGCCGCTACAGTGTAAGACCTACATCACGAAGGGCTTTACTTGCTGCTACAGTGTAAGACCTACATCATGAAGGGCTTTACTTGCCGCTACAGTGTAAGACTACATCATGAAGGGCGTTACTTGCCGCTACAGTGTAAGACCTACATCATGAAGGCGTTACTTGCCGCTACAGTGTAAGACCTACATCATGAAGGGCGTACTTTGCCGCTACCGTGTAAGACCTACATCATGAAGGGCGTTACTTGCCGCTACAGTGTAAGACCTACATACATGAAGGGCGTTACTTGCCGCTACAGTGTAAGACTACATCAGAAGGGCTTACTTGCCGCTACAGTGTTAAGACCTACAGTGTCTATAGAAGGTGATGCCACTTTACATTCACATTTGAGTCATTTATCAGCTAATGAAGGTGAGACCACATACCATGATGATCACAAGACGTCTTTGTTTAAAGTGTTGGTAGCTACCGAGGTGCACGAATCAAAGCAAGCGACGGAAACGAAATGTTTCCTTCTCAGGTGCGTCTGATGGGGTGTGGTCTCTAAGGGCCAGCCCACTCTAGTTGTCATGGAGCTGATGACCCATGGCGACCTGAAGAGCTACCTGCGTTGCCTCCGCCCCGACTCTGAGGTACAACACACACACACACACACACACACATTATTGATCCCTGTCCTGGGGGCTAGTCTAGGGGTAGAGCTGCCTCCCCTGCAGGCAGCGGCTCTATCCACCCTGTATCGCTCTCCTCTATCCACCCTGTATCCTCTCCATCCTGTATCCATCCCACCCTGTATCCCTCCTCTATCCACCCTGTATCCATCTCCACCCTGTATCCTCTCTTCTATCCACCCTGTATCCATCTCTATCCTGTATCCATCTCCACCCTGTATCCCTCTCCACCCTGTATCCCTCTCCTCTATCCACCCTGTATCCATCTCCACCCTGTATCCCTCTCTTCTATCCACCCTGTATCCATCTCCATCCTGTATCCATCTCCACCCTGTATGCCTCTCTCTCTCCCACCCTGTATCCTCCCCACCCTGTATCCATCTCCATCCTGTATCCCTCTCCTCTATCCACCCTGTATCCCTCTCCTCTATCCACCCTGTATCCATCTCCATCCTGTATCCCTCTGCTCTATCCATCCTGTACCCTCTCCTCTATCCACCCTGTATCCCTCTCCTCTATCCACCCTGTATCCATCTCCATCCTGTATCCCTCTCTTACCCTGTATCCCTCTCCACCCTGTATCCCTCTCCCTCTATCCACCCTGTATCCATCTCTACCCTGTATTCCCTCTCCTCTATCCACCCTGTATCCATCTCCATCCTGTATCCATCTCCACCCTGTATCCCTCTCCTCTATCCACCCTGTATCCATCTCCACCCTGTATCCCTCTCCACCCTGTATCCCTTCCTCTATCCACCCTGTATCCTTCTCCATCCTGTATCCCTCTCCACCCTGTATCCCTCTCCTCTATCACCCTGTATCCATCTCCATCCTGTATCCATCTCCACCCTGTATCCCTCTCCTCTATCCACCCTGATCCCTCTCCTCTATCCACCCTGTATCCCTCTCCTCTATCCACCCTGTATCCATCTCCATCCTGTATCCCTCTCCACCCTGTATCCCTCTCCTCTATCCACCCTGTATCCCTCTCCTCTAGCCACCCTGTGTCCCTCCATCCTCTATCCACCCTGTGTCCCTCTCCTCTATCCACCCTGTATCCCTCTCCTCTATCCACCCTGTATCCCTCTCCTCTATCCACCCTGTGTCCCTCTCCTCTATCCATGGCTAGCTAGGTCTTCATCTGTGTCTGGTGTTAGCTAGTTACTGGCTAGCTAGGTCTTCATCTGTGTCTGGTGTTAGCTAGTTACTGGATAGCTCGGTCTTCATCTGTGTCTGGTGTTAGCTAGTTACCGGCTAGCTAGGTCTTCAGTCAGAATGGAACAAAAGGGAAGAGATAGTCGTTCAAAACTCAGACGCAGTTGTCAAGTCAACACATAAGTCAGTGCTGCGGTGAACCGCATCACAAGAGACATGCTAAATGGGAGATGTATAAAAAAATATATATARTGCCTTCGGAAAKTATTCAGACCCCTTCACTTTTTCCACATTTTGTTACGTTACAGCCTTATTCTAAAATGGATTAATTAGTTTTTCTCGCCATCAATCTACACACAATACCCCATAATCATAAAAAAACAGAAATATCACATTTACAAGTATTCAGACCCTTTAGTCAGTACTTTGTTGAAGCACCTTTGGCAGCGATTACAGCATCGAGTCTTCTTGGGTATGACGCTACAAGCTTGGCACACCTGTATTTGGGTAGATTCTCCCATTCTTCTCTACAGATCCTCTCAAGCTCTGTCAGGTTGGATGGGGAGCGTTGCTACATAGCTATTTTCAGGTTTCTCCAGAGATGTTTGATCGAGTTCAAGACCGGGCTCTGGCTGAGATGTCCACTCAAGGACATTCAGAGACTTGTCCCAAAGCCACTTCTGCGTTGTCTTGGCTGTGCGGTTAGGGTCGTTGTCGTGTTGGAAGGTGAACCTTCGTCCCAGTCTGCGGTCCTGAGTGCTCTGGAGCAGGTTTTCATCAAGGATCACTCTGTACTTTGCTCCGTTCATCTTTCCCACGAACCTGACCATTCTCCCAGTCCCTGCCGCTGAAAAACATCCCCACAGAATGATGCTTCACTGTAGTGATGGCGCCAGGTTTCCTCCAGATGTGACGTTTGGCATCAGGCCAAAGAGTTCAATCTTGGTTTCATCAGACCAGAGAATCTTGTTTCTCATGGTCTGAGAGTCTTTAGGTGCTTTTTGGCAAACTCCAAGAGGGCTGTCAGGTGCATTTTACTGAGGAGTCTGGCCACTCTACCATAAAGGCCTGATTGGTGGAGTGCTGCAGAGATGGTTGTCCTTCTGGAAGGTTCTCCCATCTCCACTGAAGAACTCTGGAGCTCTGTCAGAGTGACCATTGGGTTCTTGGTCACCTCCCTGATTGCTCAGTTTGGACAGGCAGCCAGCTCTAGGAAGGGTCTTGGTGGTTCCAAACTACAAACCTGTATTCACTTTGTCATTATGGGGTATTGCGTGTAGATTTCTGAGGGAAATGTTTTATTAAATCCATTTTAGAATAAGGCCGTAACGTAATAAAATGTGGAAAAGGGGAAGGGGTCTGAATACTTTCTGAATGCATTGTATATCATTGATGCAATTTCAATGTTCAGTTGCTTTGTGTATCACCAAATTTGCTTTTTTGCTTTGATTTGAGATGATTTTACAGCAATACTGCTAAACGCATTCCAAGTTTCTTGACGTTTCAAAGAGCTGTCAGTCAAGCTGAGCTCATGAATATAAGCTCCCCGCCCACTCAGCCTGTCTTTTCCAACTTCCTGGTAGTTAGCCATGAGGAAAATTCCTGTTCAGGAAGTTTAAAAACAAAAAATTGCATGCTGCCTATAAGTGAGTGCCGCGCATTCTGCAAGATGGATGGTCTATTGAAAAATGTCAACGGTAGATGCTGCCGACAGCACACACTTCTACGCAAAATGGGAATCGTTCAATATTTTGTTTATCAATACATGATTGTGTTTCTATCTCCTGCCTTGGTATAGGCTCAGTTTAAATACGCTATTACGTCACACTCCTATCGCAGCGCAATACTGTAGCCTACCCATACTGTCATAGGCTACCGGTCTATTTACTGATGAGCACCATTGGCTATTGAATGAGTGACGGATAAATAGTAGCCTAATATATGGTGTGTAGCAAAATAAACCAGTCATGTCAGAAACGGACAGACATGCTCCGCAATATGATTATGATTCAGGCCCATATAATAAAAAGTGAAAGAAATATATTAGGCGACTATGCAATCTTCTTACCAACAGCAAATGCATCTGTTTTATCATTAGGCCTTTTACGTTTCAATGTTTTTATCAGCATTATTTTAATAAACAAACACCTTCATTTCCTCCAAAAATAACAATATTAGCTTGCAATACAGTTGCTCAACCACTAGAAGTTGGGCGTATGCATGGTCTGAGATGTACATGGGAGGTACGCAAACTCTCCCGTCAAGTTCAACATTTGATAAATAACAACCTTTGGAGGGAAAAAACAGGTCGCAAGTAAGGCTTACTTTTATTGCGGGCACGCACTTTAGATAAATGAGGCCCCTTGACGCTATAATCCACAAACGATCAAGTATTGTATTTCTCTAAATCTCATAGCCAGCTAGTATGTGTCAGTGATTGTCTACTTACATGGCATACTAGTTTCAACATCAAAATACAGTCAGCTATGCTTTTTATACAGGTGTATTCCCCAAAGGTCAGCTGAGAATATAGAAGTCAGTTAATAAGGTGTCCTTACTGTCAGCAGCACTGAGGTACTCTGGGTTAGAGGAGGTGTAGAGGGGTCCAGAGGGGCCCTGGGTTTGCCTTGGTGGGAAAAACAAGGAGGTAGAGTTAAGCAATAAGGCATGAGGAGGTGTGGTACACTGCATTTGGACAGTAATCAGACCCCTTCCCTTTTTCCACATTGCTACGTTACAGCATAATTTAAAAAATTCAATAAAAAAAAACAAGTTCTCAATCTACACACAATACCCCATAATGACATCACAATACCCCATAATGACATAGCAAAACAGTATTATTATTTTTTTTTTGCAGATGTACAAACCCCCCCCCCCTAGTCAGTACTTTGTTGAAGCACCTTTGGCAGCGATTATAGCCTCGAGTCTTGGCTTGACGCTACAAGCTTGGCACAACTGTATTTGGGGAGTTTCTCCATTCTTCTCTGCAGATCCTCTCAAGCTCTGTCAGGTTGGATGGGGAGCGTCACTGCACAGCTATTTTCAGGTCTCTTCAGAGATGTTTGATCGGATTCAGTCCGGGCTCTGGCTGACCACTCAAGGACATTCAGAGACTTGTCCTGAAGTCACTCCTTCGTTGTCTTGGTTGTGTGCTTAGGTCGTTGTCCTGTTGGATTCTGGTAAACATTTGCCCAGTCTGAGGTCCTGAGCGCTAGGAGCAGGTTTTCATCAACTTGGAGCAACTTTCATCAACATACTTTGCTCCGTTCATCTTTCCCTCGATCCTGATAGTCTCCCAGTCCCTGCCGCTATACATCCCCCCTTCACCGAAGGGATAGTATCGCCAGGTGATGAGCGGTGCCTGGTTTCCTCCAGACATAACGCTTGACATTCAGGCCAAAGATTTCAATATTAGTTTCATCAGACAAGACAATCTTGTTTCTCGTGGTCTCAGAGTCCTTCAGGTGCCTTTTGGTAAACTCCAAGCGGGCTGTCATGTGCCTTTTACTGAGGAGTGGCTTCCGTCTGGCCACTCTACCAGAAAGGCCTGATTGGTGGAGTGCTGCAGAGATGATTGTCCTTCTGGAAGGTTCTCCCATCTCCACAGATGGACTCTAGAGCTCTGTCAGAGTGAMCATCGGGWTTTTGGTCACCTCCCTGACCAAGGCCCTTCTCCCCCGACTGCTMAGTTTGYCCGGGYGGCCAGCTCTATGAAGAGTCTTGGTGGTTCCAAACTTCTTCCATTTAAGAATGATGGAGRCCACTGTGTTCTTCGGTACCTTCAATGCTGCATACATTTTTTGYTACCCTTCCCCAGATCTGTGCMTYGACACAATCCTCTCGGAGCWCTACGGACAATTCCTTYRACCTCATGGCTTGGTTTTTGCTCTGACATGCACYGTCAACTGTGGGACYTTATATAGACAGGTGTGTGCCTTTCYAAATCATGTCCAATCAATTKAATTTAYCACAGGTGGACTCCAATCAAGTTGTAGAAACATCTCAAGGATGATCAATGGAAACAGGATGCACCTGAGCTCAAATTTGCGAGTCTCATAGCAAAGGATCTGAATACTTACGTGAATAAGGTATTTCTGTTTTTATATTTAATACATTTGCAAAATAAATTAAAAACCTGTTTTTACTTTGTCATTATGGGGTACTGTGTGTACATTGATGAGAATTATTACAARAAAATATATTTTAGAATAAGGCAGTAACATAACAGAATGTGAAAGGGTCTGGATACTTTCCGACTGCACTGTGTATAGCACGTCGAAGGGCTGTTCTTACGCACGATGCCACGTGGCATGCCTGGACACACCTCTTAGCCGTGGTATGTAGTCCATATACCACAAATCCCTGAGGTGCCTTATTATTATTATAAAAACTGGTTACCAACATAATTAGAAAATAAAACAAAATGTTTTATCATACCCGTGGTATATGGTCTGATATACCACGGCTTTCAACCAATGAGCATTCAGGGCTCAAACCACCCAGTTTATAATTAATAATATATCATGATTATATAACAAGTAACAACACAGAGAGATACCAAATCAATACCATAATAATCCTAAAGTTAATCCAGGTATCAGAAGTTACAGTGTACACACACTAGGAGTAACATTATTATAATAACAGAGAGCGACCAATGACTAGCCTCGCTGTAAACACACCTGATTAAACCAAATCAAAGTCTTCATTTATAACCACCTTTTAAACTGTAATTATGAACGCTAAAACTATTTCTTTTTAAATTGAATGTAGAATTATTATTTTYTCCCCCTCAACGTATCGTCTGACTGTAAAAGTAAATCATAATAAAGTAAGTACAATTTAGAGCCTGGTAGTGAAACAATATACACATCTAGACCMCTAGTAGTTGAGCCATTTTGTCTTATTGCTGGGCTGGAACAAAAGCCTATAGTTACTGCTGGTGTATCAGGAGAGAAGCTGTGTCCTTGGTGAACAGCCGAGACGACACACCAGCTTCTTTCACACACAGTTGGCTGATGACAGATTGCGGAGAAGCCATAAGACTTACTTCTTCCTGAACAWGACGAATCCTCCCGCTGCCACCAGTATCAGTAGAACCATGAAGATGACTGGACCAATGATAATCAATAGGTTGGATGGGTCCACGCCTAAAAAACACGTTGCCGTGGAGTTTTAGGCCAGGCTATTGCTAACGTAAAAAAGCTCTATATATTAAAATGATATTGGATTGATTTCACTGATTGGTCAAGCTGTCTGTGGCGTGTGTGTCTCTTACGGAGGTCCTGTACGTAGAAGTGTGTGGGGTCGGTCCAGGAGCCGTTTCCTGCCAGCGACGTGGCTCGGATCCTCACTGTGTAGTTCCCAGGGTGCACCACTCTCAGCCTGCTGCCCTCCGACTGCTGGTACATCTTCCTGGACACACAGTGGTGCAACTCCTAGAACGAACACACACACACACACACACACACACACACACACGAGATGTTTAATTTATTTATATATTTTTTTTAGGAGGAGAGGAGTTGGAGGGGGGAGAGAAGAATTGAATAAGCCCATTATATATAAATGAAATGTGAACGAATGAAAGTAGGAAACACAATATTACACTAGGAACACATTGAGCTAATAGAGTAGACCGTCTAAGCCAATCAGAGATGTGTTTTTAAAATCACTGCATTAAAAGCCAACAATAAAAAATAAAAAAAAGAGACCTGATTTGAGAAAAACATGTTTGTTTGACCACCACTGGAGTTATGTTGTTTTCAACATCAGTAATATCAGCTGTACCCAGTGTGATGTTGCCATGGTAACTAAAACAGAGTGCTGATGCAACATGGCTATTGTTACATTAACGGTCCTATTTTAGAAATGAGAGCAGAGAGACTTGTGTTCAACGTATCTGAATTATACTAAGTGAGACTGTGGGCACAGCATATGTCCAGTATTTTAAGTGTGTGTTTGTTTTCATGCCTGTGAGTGTTTTCATGCCTGTGTGTTTGTCTGCTCACCTCTGCGTCTCCCAGTCTCTTGTAGTTGACTTCGTACAGGATGATCATTCCATTGGGAGCTTTAGGCTCCAGCCATTTGATGTGAACAGAGTACTCAGACACATCATAGCTGATGGGGCCCACGATGTCATCTGCTTTGTCTGTTGGCAGGATACACAAGGTTTTAAAATGGCCTCTGTTGACAGGATACACAAGGTTTTAAAATGGCCTCTGTTGACAGGATACAAAAGGTTTTAAAATGGCCTCTGTTGACAGGATACAAAATGTTTTAAGATGGCATCTGTTGACAGGATACAAAATGTTTTAAGATGGCATCTGTTGACAGGATACAAAAGGTTTTAAGATGGCCTCTTGACAGGATACAAAAGGGTTTAAGATGGCCTCTGTTGACAGGATACAAAAGRGTTTAAGATGGCCTCTGTTGACAGGATACAAAAGGGTTTAAGATGGCCTCTGGCTGTTGACAGGATACACAAGGTTTAAAATTGGCCTCTGTTGACAGGATACAAAAGGTTTAAAATTGGCCTCTGTTGACAGGATACACAAGGTTTAAAAAGGGCCTCTTTGGCTGTTAGCAGGACACACGAGGTGTTAAAATAGCCTCTTCACTCTATCCCAATACCACAAACCTCAACATCTCAGATCTATAAATACTGTGTAAAAGTAGACAAAAAAAATTGATATGCACTTCTTAAACTGCTTTTTTACTTCTGACATTGTTTTCTTAAGTGGTGGGTGTGCGGTGTAGACTGTGTGCAAGTGTAGCGTAATTAAGCAATAAGGCCCGAGGGGGTGTGGTATATGGCTGTCAGCCAATCTGCATTCAGTGTTCAAACCACCCAGTTTATAATGGCCAATATACCACAGCTAAGGGCTGTCCTTAAAGGGATACTTCGTGATTATGGCCGTTCATCTACTTCTCCAGAGTTAGAYGAACTTGTGGATACCATTGTTATGTCTCTGTGCCAATGCTAACTAGCATTAGCGCAATGACTGGAAGTCTATGCTAGCAGATACCCATAGACTTCCAGTCATTGCGCTAACGTTAGTTAGCAATTGCGCTAACTAGCAAATGCAGAGACATAAAAATGGTATCCACGAGTTCATCTTACTCTGGGGAAGTAAATAAAAGGTCTCATTGCCAAAATCCGGAAGTAGCCCTTTAAGGCGTCAACATCCCTAGGTTTGGCTGGTGAACCGAACGAGTGTGCTCGCATACTCTCTTAAAAGACCTTCGCTTGAAAAACGATAGCAATAGTACTGTTTGTCCATCTTGAGATGCCGTAGCCCATATACACTGCTTCAAAAAATGTATCTAAGCTAACTCAAGATAACTGTCATTCATTTCGAGGAGACCTTATTCGCGCAATTCTACATCTAATTAAGATGATTGGTGCAGTATTTCTCAAGTAAAAACATGTGAATGTTTTGTCTCTCATTAAATAACAACAAACACTTAATTGAAGAATCCCTACTTGGGCTACCAACATCAGCTTGCCTTGAGACATGTTGTTGTTGTTGTTGTGCAGGAACAGCTGAAAAACCCTTGCCGAAKACCAAAACATAATGAACTGTGGTCAAAATACATGCACAAATGTTCCAAACTGTTTCGGATGGTAAGCATGCGRACGCCTTTATGATCGACACGAAGCAGAGTTCCTGGATACAGCCTATAACCGTGGTATATTAGCCATAAACCACAAGTCCCCGAGGTATAAACTGGTTACCAACATAAATAGAACAGTAAACAAGTATTTTTTTTGCGTCATACCTGTGGTATATTGTCTGATATACACACGACTGAAATGCTGTTTCAGCCAATCAGCAGCCAGGAATCAAACTACCAGGTTTAAAATGGTGTGTAGATAGCCTCACCCTCAGGCATGGTGCGAGCTGAGACGAAGGCCGCCATACTGCAGCGTGAGGGGTTTGTGGGGTGGTTGCAGGCCAACACATCGATCTGGTACGAGGTGAAGTGTCGGAGGCCGGAGATGACCGCGGACTCCTTGGAGAACACAGTCAGCTGGATCTTAGTGCTCTCCACACCATCCTCATCGTCGTCTGGGCCGCGGGTGGCGTAACCTTCCGGCAGGGTGGGAGGCTTTGTCACGAACGAAGGCTGCGTCTCATTAGCTACGCCCATGGCTGAGCGGCGCTGTCTGGTTGATCTGGGGGATAATCAATCAATCAAATTGTATTGATTTAGTGTTAAACACATCATACTGTTAAGGTTACCGCTACTGAGCAGAGTGCTGATGAGACTTAGTGCAGGTAACTTCTGAATGTTTACCGCCAGGGGGAGCACTGGGACTTTGATTAGCATGGAAGGGATTCAAATTCTGATCTTTTTGCCACTAATTGGTCTTCTGACCAATCAGATCAGATATTTTGCCACTAATTGGTCTTCTGACCAATCAGATCAGATATTTAGCCAATAATTGGGCAAAAGATAAGAATTGTTTTGCCTGTGTAAATGCAGCATTAGGTTTTAAATAACAGGATAAAGACAGAGCTGATCTAAAACTCCTATTTGGGGATTTGTGTGTAAATGTTATGTATATATATTTGTTTTGTACCCTAACTACAAAATGAATGTCCCAATTAGGACAATAAATACATTGATTAATTGACTGACTGTCTGTTTTGGCTGGCTAGCTAGCTAGCTGATTGGCTGGCTGGCTGGCTGGCTGGCTAGCTGGCTGACGTAGCTGTCATACATACTTGAGCAGGAAGACCTCATTGTGGATGTAGTTCTCAAAGGTCTTGCGGTACTCTGAGTCCTCAGCCTCCTTCTTCAGTTGTTTCTCTGTTTTGGGACAGGCACAACAGCGGCCACCCTGACCCTCATCCTCAGTCTGGTTCCACTTAGCCTCTTCGTCACTGTCGACCTGGGTGGGCACCCGCGAAGGCAGCTTCATACCTAAACAGAGAGAGAGGGAGAGAGAGTTAAAGACAGAGAGAGATAGACACCTGCGATGGCAGATTGATACCTGAACGGAGAGAGGGAGCGCGAGAGAGAAAGGGAGACAGAGTTAGATAGACACCAGCGATGGCAGCTTCATACCTGGAGGAAGAGAGGGAGGGAGTTTACCCCTTTAGTTAACACCAGTGGCGTGTAATGGAGGGTATACGTAGGTTTACCCACTTATTTTTCAGTGGGCATTGCGTATACTCACTTCTTATTCCCCACTGATGCTGTATCAAAGTAGTGTAATGGAGGTATATGCCGTATCAATTAATAAGGCTGATGGAACAGATCATAATGTTTACCTTAAAATGTTAAATATTATTTCTTCACATTTTAGGCGCAGCAATGTACACATCGGTAGGCCTAAGCATTAATGTTCCAAAATCTATGTTCCAGTTTTTGCGGGAAACACAGTTCTAAAATGAGCACAGCACATGCGAGCAGTTTCATGCCAGAGATGGGAATATCCATTACAAATGTAGGAAAGGGGGAGATCTAAAGATACAACAACTATCATGGGTTGCTAGTAGAGGTCGACCGATTAATCGGAATGGCCGATTTAAATTAGGGCCGATTTCAAGTTTGCATAACACTCGGTAATCTGCATTTTTGGACACCGATTGTGGCCGATTACATTGCACTCCACGAGGAGACTGCGTGGCAGGCTGACTACTTGTTACGCAAGTGCAGCAAGAAGCCAAGGTAAGTTGCTAGCTAGCATTAAACTTACTCTATAAAAAACAATCAATCTTAACATAATCACTAGTTAACTACACATGGTTGATGATATTACTAATTTATCTAGCTTGTCCTGCGTTGCATATAATCGATGCGGTGCCTATTAATTTCTCATCGAATTACAGCCTACTTCGCCAAACGGGTGATGATTTAACAAGCGCATTCGCGAAAAAAGCAATGTTGTTGCACCAATGTGTACCTAACCATAAACATCAACGCCTTTCTTTAAAATCAATACACAAGTATATATTTTTAAACCTGCATATTTAGTTAATATTGCCTGCTAACATGAATTTCTTTTAACTAGGAAAATTGTGTCACTTCTCTTGCAAGCATTCAGGGTATATGCAGCAGTTTGGGCCGCTTGGCTCGTTGCGAACTGTGTGAAGACCATTTCTTCCTAACAAAGACTAATTAATTTGCCCGAATTTTACATAAATTATGACATAACATTGAAGGTTGTGCAATGTAACACCAATATTTAGACTTAGGGATGCCACCCGTTAGATTAAATACGGAACGGTTCTGTATTTCACTGAAAGAATAAACGTTTTGTTTTCGAAATGATAGTTTCCGGATTTGACCATATTAATGACCTAAGGCTTGTATTTCTGTGTGCTATTATGTTATAATCAGGTCTATGATTTGACATTTGATAAGAGCAGTCTGAGCGGTGATAGGCAGCAGCAGGCTCGTAAGCATTCATTCAAACAGCACTTTCGTGCGTTTGCCAGCAGCTCTTCGCTGTGCTTCAAGCATTGAGCTGTTTATGACTTCAAGCCTATTAACTCCTGAGATTAGGCTGGTGTAACCGATGTGTAATGGCTAGCTAGTTAGCGGGGTGCGCGCTAATAGCATTTCCATCGGTGACGTCACTCGCTCTGAGACCTTGAAGTAGTTGTTTCCCCTTGCTCTGCAAGGGCTGTGGCTTTTGTGGAGCGATGGGTAACGATGCTTCGAGGGTGGCTGTTGTCGATGTGTTCCTGGTTCGAGCCCAGGTAGGGGCGAGGAGAGGGACGGAAGCTATACTGTTACACTGGCAATACTATAGTGCCTATAAGAACATCCAATAGTCAAAGGTATATGAAATACAAATGGTATAGAGAGAACAATTCCTATAATAACTACAACCTAAAACTTCTTACCTGGGAATATTGAAGACATGTTAAAAGGAACCACCAGCTTTCATATGTTCTCATGTTCTGAGCAAGGAATTTAAACGTTAGCTTTTTTACTTGGCACATATTGCACTTTTACTTTCTTTTCCAAAACTTAGTTTTTGCATTATTTAAACCAAATTGAACATGTTTCATTATTTATTTGAGGCTAAATTGATTTTATTGATGTATTATATTAAGTTAAAATAAAAGTGTTCATTCAGTATTGTTGTAATTGACATTATTACAAATAAAAAATAAAAATAAAAAATAATAATAAATAATAATACATTTAAAAAATGTGGCTGATTAATTGATATCGGCTTTTTTTGTTCCTCCAATAATCCTCCTGATGGTCCTCCTGATGTTGTTTAAGCATCGTTATAAACTTAGAACATACAATGCTGTTGTTTCTCTATTAAGAGAGAGCGCAAAAAAATAACTGAAATAAATTGAAACAAATCTGAAACCTGTGAATTTCTGACTCAATTGACAGCCTCATTTATCAGTTCCAATTGTAGGTTCTACTATCAGCCTACTTGCACAGTACATCTTGGGTAGGCCTGACTGTGAAAGACCAATATAGGATTTATCATTATAGATTATTCACAATTTATGTCACTGTTTCTCATAGAATTTTTCACACAGGGTGCCTTTCCTTTGCCGGGTGAGCCATACCAATTTTTGCAATATATGGATTTGTGCCATTTACTTTGAACTAGACTGTATTTACAGCACCTGAGTAGATGCACTTCTTTTGAGATCAAAACGAGAATTGCATGTAGCCACCCGTGCACATTTGTTCATATTCTTTGCTAGTTAGTGAATTATTAGCCCAGTTATAGATACTTTCTAGTCAACAACGGGGGAGTGGTTGCTTCCTACAACAGCACAACGTGTACATTTCTAGCCTTCTTTGAAAAGTGAGTCAGGTAAAGAGCTTATTTTTAAATGTCTTAAAGGGGCCGTGTTGTATTTTGAGACAGGCTTGAATAAGCTAAGTAGCCAATAGGCAGAGGGTAGCACAATTTGACTGATTCTCTGTAATAATGGTATGGGAATAATAAAGTTTTATTTTGTAAAGTGGTTTCTTGCCTCAAACACCACAACATTTTCACCTCCATTTTCAGTGAAGGACAAGTGGATAAACAGGTTAATGTCAAGCCCTGCATATTTTCTTCACAAAGTCTCATGGAATGTGGTCCCGTGTGGCGCTTGCAACGCCAGGGCCGTGGGTTCGATTCCCACGGTGGACCAGTACAAAAAAACAGTACAAAAACAAAGTATGAAAATGTATGCACTCACTACTGTAAGTCATTCTTAGTTTGTCTACAGTAGGAGCAAATGTGTGATGTGAAATGTAGGTCTACATTTCACATCACACATTTGCTCCTACTGTAGACAAACTGTAACTTAAAGCGGGTACAGCCTCAGTGTTCACAGTAAAACAACCACCAGAACTTTCACAATGTTCAAGTTTGCGCTCAGCAGACAGGAAATTTGCTCAGTGCTGAAAAACAAATAGAGGGAACATTGGTCAAGACTCCATCCTGTCAGTAACTGTCCTCAGTGTCTCATCTGGTTGATATAAAACAACCCTCACATGATCCCCTCCAGACTAGTGTTGTCTAGACTGTTTGGCTGAGTGCATGGGAGTAGAAGAGGACGTTAAAGTGGAGCTTGTCTGTGTGACACAGAGTGAGTGGCTGCCACTTGTTAGTGCAAGGCCAAATCAGGTAAGAAATTTATTCCAACCCACCTACTGAATCACACACCACACACACACCACACACACACACACACACACACACACACACACACACACACACACACACACACACACACACACACACACACAGACATCTCTGGCAGCAGTCCAAAAGAATAGAATAATAAGTCGGGAAATATATTTGTATTATATCGTATTTTGTAAATGCTCCCTTGTGAAATATACCTTGGTCTCAATGGGACTCCCTGTTATAATACATGTTAAATACATAGGGCTGTGAATTGCCAGCGACCTCACGATACGATATTATCACCATACTTCGGTGCCGAGAGGATATTGCGATTCGCACGATTCTATATGTACTGCGATTCGATCCTGCCATTTTATTTGCGATCGGATGTTCCAAACATATTGCGCACCAWGTCTGCTGCAGAGGGACAAGAGAGAGCTATGAGAAAATGAGTTTTRATCAGTCATGGAAATAAAAGGGCTGAAAACATGATGGCTCACCATTTAAAAAGAACATGGCTGCTCTACTTGTTGGGGGCGGAGCCTTTGGCAGAGTTGATAAGGAACAATCCAAGTATTGTGGGTGTTTCTGTAGGCGGTCTTCAGCACAGGATTTCTATCTACGCGAATKATGTCTTGCTCTACATATCCAACCCTGAGAAATCCCTCCCATTTTAGACACAATTACAAAGTACGGCAAGTTTTCAGGATATAAGATACAKTTGAACAAATCCACTGTTTGCCCTCTCAATCTTACACTCAACGGCTCAGTTAAGACACTCTGCCCGTTCCAATGTAAGACACAGGGGTTTCAATACCTTGGGATCTTTGTAACACCAGATATGAATGGCCTTTTTAAGGAAAATTATCTCCTCTTTTCCTGGATCAAATCAAGAATGATCTCCGAACCTGGATCTCCCTCCCAATCAGCTTAGTGGGAAGAATCAATGTTATCTGTATGAACATCCTCCCTAGATTGAACTATTTCAGATACTTCCATGTTATCTCCCAGTTTATTTTGTCAAAACAACCAACCAAAGCATCACCAAATGTATATGGGGCAATAAAAAAACTGGGTTCAAGTACTCCACTCTATCGAAACCTGAATCTAAGGGTGGTCTTGCCCTTCCCTGCCTTCATTTGTACTACTGGTCTGCCCAAATCCACAACATGTTAACATGGMTYACAAACAGACAAGACTCAATGTGGATTCAGATAGAGGCCCAAATCCTGTGGTTCATTGCCCCTAAACTTAATTATATTCATTAATATCTTTAGTGAAGTGGGCAACATAGCCAAAACCTTTGTCATTTACAGCACCCAACTAGCATGGAAGGACTGTAGGAAATACCTTTACTTCATAACTAAGTTTAGGGGCAATGAAACCACAGGATTTGGGCCTCTATCTGAATCCACATTGATCTCTTCGTCTGTTTTGTGATCCATGTTAACATGTTGTGGATTTGGGCAGACCAGTAGTACAAATGAAGGCAGGAAGGGCAAGACCACCCTTAGATTCAGGTTTCGATAGAGTGGAGTACTTGAACCGTTTTTTTTTATTCCACCATATTGGTGATGCTTTGGTTGGTTGTTTTGACAAAATAAACTGGGAGATAACATGGAAGATCTGAATTAGTTCAATCTAGGGAGGATGTTCATACAGATAATTCGGATTCTTCCCACTAAGCTGATTGGAGGGGATCCAGGTTCGAGATCATTCTTGATTTGATACCAGGAAGAGGAGATATTCCTTAAAAGGCCATTCATATCTGGTGTTACAAAGATCCCAAGGTATTGAAACCCTGTGTCTTACATTGGAACGGGCAGAGTGTCTTAACTGAGCCGTTGAGTGTAAGATTGAGAGGGCAAACAGTGGATTTGTTCAATTGTATCTTATATCCTGAAAACTTGCCGTACTTTGTAATTGTGTCTAAAATGGAGGATTTCTCAGGGTTGGTATGTAGAGCAAGACATATTCGCGTAGATAGAAATCCTGTGCTGAAGACCGCCTACAGAAACACCCACAATACTTGGATTGTTCTTATCAACTCTGCAAAGGCTCCGCCAACAAGTAGAGCAGCCCATGTTCTTTTTAATGGTGAGCCTCATGTTTTCAGCCCTTTTATTTCCATGACTGATAAAAACTCATTTCTCATAGCTCTCTCTTCTCCTCTGCAGCAGACTTGGTGCGCAATATGTTTGGAACATCCGATCGCAAATAAAATGGCAGGATCGAATCGCAGTACATATGAATCGTGCGAATCGCAATATCCTCTCGGCACCGAAGTATGGTGATAATATCGTATCGTGAGGTCGCTGGCAATTCACAGCCCTATGTATTTACATGTATTATAACAGGGAGTCCCATTGAGACCAAGGTAATTTCACAAGGGAGCATTTACAAAATACGATATAATACAAATATATTTCCCGACTTATTATTCTATTCTTTGGACTGCGCCGAGATGGTTGTGTGTGTGTGTGTGTTTGTGTGTGTGTGTTGGGGTGTGTGTGGTTGGTGTGTGTGGTGTGTGTGGTGTGTTGTGTGTGTGTGTGTGTGTGTTTTGTGTGTGGTGGTGTGTTGTGTGTGTGGTGTTGTGTGTGTGTGTGTGGGTTGTGGAGTTCAGAGGTGGTTTGGAATAATTTTCTACCTGATTTGGCCTCTTCAGCACTCATCTGTGTCACACAGACGAGCTCCACTTTAACGTCCTCTTCTACTCCCTGCACTCAGCCAAACAGTCTAGACACTAGTCTGGAGGGGTCATGGAGGTTGTTTTTATCACACAGATGAGACACTGAGGACAGTTTACTGAACAGGATGAGTCGTTATCTTGACCAATGTTCCCTCTATTGTGTTTTCAGCATGTACTGACGAACAATTTCCGTGATCTGCCTGAGCGCAAACTGAACAATTGTGAAAGTTCTGGTGGTTGTTTTACTGTGAACACTGAGCTGTACCCGCTTTAAGTACAGTTTTCTACAGTAGGAGCAAATGTGTGATGTGAAATGTACGACTACATTTCACATCACACATTTGCTCCTACTGTAGACAAACTAAGAATGACTTACAGTAGTGAGTGCATACATTTTCATACTTTGTTTTTGTACTGTTTTTTTTGTACTGGTCCACCGTGGGATCGAACCCACGGCCCTGGCGTTGCAACCGGCACAAGGACCACATTCCATGAGACTTTGTGAAGAAAATATGCAGGGCTTGACATTAACCTGTTTATCCACTTGTCCTTCACTGAAAATGGAGGTGAAAATGTTGTGGTGTTTGAGGCAAAACCACTTTCAAAATAAAACTTTATTATTCCCATACCATTATTACAGAGAATCAGTCAAATTGTGCTACCCTTCGCTCTGATATTGGCTACTTAGTCTATATCAAGCCTGTCTCAAAATACAACACGGCCCCTTTAAGACATTTAAATAAGCTCTTTACCTGACTCACTTTTCAAAGAAGGCTAGAAATGTACACGTTGTGCTGTTGTAGGAAGCAACACTCCCCCGTTGTTGACTAGAAAGTATCTATAACTGGGCTAATATATCACTAACTAGCAAAGAATATGAACAAATGTGCACGGGTGCTACATGCAATTCTCGTTTTGATCTTCAAGGTGCTGTAAATACAGTCTAGTTCAAAGTAAATGGCACAAATCCATATATTGCAAAAATTGGTATGGCTCACCCGGCAAGGAAAGGCACCCGTGTGAAAAATTCTATGAGAAACAGTGACATAAATTGTGAATAATCTATAATGATAAATCCTATATGGTCTTTCACAGTCAGGCCTACCCAAGATGTACTGTGCAAGTAGGCTGATAGTAGACCTACAATTGGAACTGATAAATGAGGCTGTCAATTGAGTCAGAAATTCACAGGTTTCAGATTTGTTTCAATTTATTTCAGTTATTTTTGCGCTCTCTCTTAATAGAGAAACAACAGCATTGTATGTTCTAAGTTTATAACGATGCTTAACACACATCAGGAGGACCATCAGGAGGATTATTGAGAGGAAACAAAAAGCCGATATCAATTAATCAGCCACATTTTTTAATTTATTATTATTATTATTATTTATTTTTTTTTTGTAATAATGTCAATTACAACTACTGAATGAACACTTTTATTTAAACTATAAGTACATAATAAAAACAATTAGCCTCAAAATAAATAATGAAACATGTTCAATTTGGTTTAATAATGCAAAAAACTAAAGTTTTGAGAAAGAAGTAAAGTGCAATATGTGCCAAGTAAAAAAAGCTAACGTTTAATTCCTTGCTCAGACATGAGAAACATATGAAGCTGGTGGTTCCTTTTAACATGTCTTCAATATTCCAGTAAGAAGTTTTTAGGTTGTAGTTATTATAAGGAATTGTTCTCTCTATAAATTGTATTTCATATACCTTTGACTATTGAGATGTTCTTATAGGCACTATAGTATTGCCAGTGTAACAGTATGGCTTCCGTCCCTCTCTGCCCCTACCTGGGCTCGAACGCAGGAACACATCCGACACAGCCACCTCGAAGCAGTCGTTCCTATCGCTCCTCAGAATAGCCACAGCCTTGCAGAGCCAAGGGTAAAACTTAACTATTCAACGGTCAGAGCGAGTGACTGTCACCGATGGTAAATGCTATTAACGCGCACCTCTCCGCTAACTAGCTAGCCTTTACACATCGGTTTACATCCAGCCTAATCTCAGGAGTTAAGAGGCTTGAAGTCATAAACAGCTCAATGCACTTGAAGCACCTGCAGCGAAGAGCCGCTGGCAACGCGCACGAAAGTGCTGTTTGAATGAGGCTTACGAGACCTGCTGCTGCCTATCACCAGCTCAGACTGCTCTTTATCAAATTTCAATCATCTTAGACCTGTATAACATAATAAAGCACACAGAAATATTCAAGCCTTAGGTCATCTTAATATGGTCAAATCCGAAACTATCATTTCGAAAACAAAACGTTTATTCTTTCAGTGAAATACAGACCGTTCCGTATTTAATCTAACGGTGGCATCCCATTAAGTCTCTTAATATTAGGTGTTAACATTTGACAACTATTCATGTATTGTCTTATAATTATGTTAAAATTCGGGCAATTAATTAGTCCTATTGATTAGGAAGAAATGGTCTCACACACAGTTCGCAAGAGCGACGAGCCCCACTAACTGCTGCATATACCCTGAATGCTTGCAAGAGAAGTGACACAATTTTCTATGTTAAAGAAGAAAATTCATTTGTTAGCAGGCAATATTACATAAATATGCAGGTTTAAAAAAATATATACTGGTTGTATTGATTTTAAAGAAAAGGTCGTTTATGTTGGGGCAATATAATAGAAAGGGTTATGGTCTTATGGTACCATTGTGCAACAACATTGCTTTTTTCGCGAATGCGCTTGTTAAATCATCACCCGTTGGCGAAAGTAGGCTTGTAATTCGATGAAGAAATTAATAGGCACACGCATCGATTATATGCAAAAAACCATCAACTTAAAAATTTAAATAATTTCAACAAACCATCGATAGCCAAGTAGTAATAGTTACACTATGTATTAAGATTATGTTAAGTTGATTGTTTTTTATAGAGTAAGTTTAAATGCTAGCTAGCAACTTACCTTGGCTTACTTGCTCGCACTTGCGAACAAGTAGTCAAGCCTGCCACGCAGTCTCCTCGTGAAGTGCAATGTAATCGGCCACAATCGGTGTCCAAAAATGCAGATTACCGAGTGTTATGCAAACTTGAAATCGGCCCTAATTTAAATCGGCCATTCCGATTAATCGTCGACCTCTACTAGCAACCCATGATAGTTGTTGGTATCTTTAGATCTCCCCCTTTCCTAACATTTTGTAATGGATATTCCCATCTCTGGCATGAAACTGCTCGCATGTGCTGTGCTCATTTTAGAACTGTGTTTCCCGAAAAACTGGAACATAGATTTTGGAACATTAATGCTTAGGCTACCGATGTGTACATTGGCTCGCGCCTAAATGTGAAGAAATAATATTAACCATTTTAAAGGTAAACATTATGATCTGTTCCATCAGCCTTATTAATTGATTACGCATATACCTCCATTACACTACTTTGATACACGCATCAGTGGGAATAAGAAGTGAGTATTACGCCAATGCCCGCAACTGAAAAGTAGAGTGGGTAAACCTACGTATACCCTCCATTACAAAACGCCACTGGGTGTTAACTAAAGGGGTAAACTCCTCCCTCTCTTCCTCCAGGTATGAAGCTGCCATCGCTGGTGTCCTATCTAACTCTGTCTCCCTTTCTCTCTCCGCGCTCCCTCTCTCCCGTTCAGGTATCATCTGCCATCGCAGGTGTCTATCTCTCTCTGTCTTTAAACTCTCTCTCCCTCTCTCTCTGTTTAGGTATGAAGCTGCCTTCGCGGGTGCCCACCCAGGTCCGACAGTGACGAAGAGGCTAAGTTGGAACCAGACTGAGGATGAGGGTCAGGGTGGCCGCTGTTGTGCTGTCCAAAACAGAGAAACAACTGAAGAAGGAGGCTGAGGACTCAGAGTACCGCAAGACCTTTGAGAACTACATCCACAATGAGGTCTTCCTGCTCAAGTATGTATGACAGCTTACGTCAGCCAGCTAGCCAGCCCAGCCAGCCAGCCACCAATCAGCTAGCTAGCTAGCGCGCCAGCCAAAACAGACAGTCAGTAATTAATCAATGTAGTTTATTGTCCTAATTGGGACATTCATTTTGGTAGTTAGGGTACAAACAAATATATATACATAACATTTACACACAAATCCCCAATAGGAGTTTTAGATCAGCTCTGTCTTTATCCTGTTATCTTAAAAACGTAATGCTGCATTTACACAGGCAAAAACAATTCTGTTATCTTTTGCCCAATTATTGGCTAAATATCTGATCTGATTGTCAGAAGACCAATTAGTGGCAAAATATCTGATCTGATTGGTCAGAAGACCAATTAGTGGCAAAAAGATCAGAATTTTGAATCCCTTCCAATGCTAATCAAAGTCCCATGCTCCCCCTGGCGGTAAACATTCAGAAGTTACCTTGCACTAAGTCTCATCAGCACTCTGGCTCAGTAGCGGTAACCTTAACAGTATGATGTGTTTTAACACTAAATCAAATACAATTTGTTGATTGATTATTCCCCCCAGATCAACCAGACAGCGCCGCTCAGCCCATGGGCGTAGCTAAATGAGACGCAGCCTTCGTCGTGACAAAAAGCCTCCCACCTGCCGGAAGGTTACGCCACCCGCGGCCCAGACGACGATGAAGGATGGTGGTGGGAGAGCACTAAGATCCAGCTGACTGTGTTCTTCCAAAGGAGTCCGCGGTCATCTCCGCCTCCGACACTTCACCTCGTACCAGATCGATGTGTTGGCGCTGCAACCACCCCACAAAATCCCCTCACGCTGCAGTATGGCGGGGCCTTCGTCTCAGCTCGCACCATGCCTGAGGGTGAGGCTATCTACACACCATTTTAAACCTGGTAGTTTGATTCCTGGCTGTGATTTGGCTGAAACAGCAATTTCAGTCGTGTGTATAATCAGACAATATACCACAGGTATGAACGCAAAAAAAATACTTGTTTACTGTTCTATTTATGTTGGTAACCAGTTTATACCTCGGGGACTTGTGGTTTATGGCTATATACCACGGTTATAGGCTGTATCCAGGAACTCTGCTTCGTGTCGATCAATAAAGGCGTCCGCATGCCTTACCATCCGAAACAGTTTGGAACATTTTGGCAATTATTTTGAACCACAGTTCATTATGTTTTGGTCTTCGGGCAGGGTTTTTCAGCTGTTCCTGCAGCAACAACAACAACCAACATGTCCAAGGCAAAGCTGTATGTTGGTACCCAAGTAGGGTAGGGGGCGGGGGGTGGGGGGGTGCGAGGGGGGTGTTCTGGGGGGTGCGGCGGGGGTTAGGGGGGAGGTGTGGTGGGATAGGCTGGATGAGGGTGGGGGGGTCAGGGGGGGGAGGGGTTCGAGGGGGGCGTGGGGAGGGGGGGTGGTGGGTGGGGGAGGTGGGGTGGGTGGTGAGGGGGGGGTCGGGGGGTGGTCTTTCCTTCCTCTTTCTGTTCAATCCTCTCCTTCTTTGGGGGCGAGGCGGGTGGGAGGGGGGGGGTGGAGGGGGACGGCGGGGATAAGCTGAGGTCTCTTTTCTCAATTTTTGTGTTTGAAGCAACATCACGTTTTTTACTTGAGAAAATGCGAGCACCAATCATCCTTAATTAGATGTAGAATTGCGCGATAAGTCTCCTCGAAATGAATGAAAGTTATCTTGAGTTAAGCTTGATACATTTTGTTGAAGCAGTGGTAATATGGGCTACGGCACTCCAAGATGGAAACAGAACAGTACTATTGCTAATCGTTTTTCAAGCGAAAGGTCTTTTTAAGAGGAGTATGCGAGCAGACACTCGTTTCGGTTCACCAGCCAGACACTAGGGATGTTGACGCCTTAAAGGCTATTTCCCGGCATTTTGGCAAATGAGACCTTTTTATTTACTTCCCCAGAGTATAAGATGAAATCGTGGATACCAATTTTTATGTCTCTGCATTTTGCTAGTTAGCGGCAATTGCTAACTAACTGTTAGCGCAAAACTGGAAGAATCTATGGTTATCTCTGCATAAAGACTTCCAGTCATTGCGCTAATGCTAGTTAGCATTGGCGCAAGAACATAACAATGTATCCCACAAGTTCGTCTAACTCTGGAGAGTAAGATGAAGCGGCCATAAATCACAGAAAGTATCCACTTTAAGGACAGCCCTTAAGCTGTGGTTATATTGGCCATTATAAACTGGTGGTTGAACACTGGAATGCAGATTTGGCTGACAGCCTATTACCAAACCCCCTCGGGCCTTATTGCTTAATTACGCCTAATCAATTGCACCCTAGTCCTAACAACCCGCCACGCCCAACCATTAAGAAAACTAATGTCAGAAGTAAAAAAGCGTTTAAGAAGTGCATATCAAATTTTTTTTGTCCTACTTT
>NC_036871.1:38262483-38267808 GCF_002910315.2 Salvelinus sp. IW2-2015
TATTCATTAATATCTTTAGTGAAGTGGGCAACATAGCCAAAACCTTTGTCATTTACAGCACCCAACTAGCATGGAAGGACTGTAGGAAATACCTTGGCATTTCCTCCCAGATATGCTCTCCCTCTCCTATAGTATACAACCCAGACTTGCTAAAAGTCCTGATGGATGCCACTCACCTATAGTATGCAACCCAGACTTGCCAAAAGTCCTGAGGGATGCCACTCACCTATAGTATGCAACCCAGACTTGCCAAAAGTCCTGAGGGATGCCACTCACCTATAGTATACAACCCAGACTTGCTAAAAGTCCTGATGGATGCCACTCACCTATAGTATACAACCCAGACTTGCCAAAAGTCCTGAGGGATGCCACTCACCTATAGTATACAACCCAGACTTGCCAGAAGTCCTGAGGGATGCCAACTTGAATCTTTGGTGTATTCTGGGGATCAGGACCTTATCAGACGTGTTTCATCACAACATAACTACACTGAAATCCTTTCAAGAGTTTTTGTTGTTGTAATATCTTCAAATTAGACACGTCATTTCCTCGTTCACTTCCATGGGGAGGTTTAGAGCTCAGCTGAATGAAGTTGAGACCCTTCTTGCTACAGCACAATCCATCAAAGACTAAATCTCCTTTATCTATAGACTCCTTTCTGAGAACGTAGGCTCCTCCTTTACTACGGTGAATAGAATCTGGGAAAAGGATCTCTGTCTGGCGATCAGTGATGAGTTATGGGTGGATGTTTGCTACAAGGTATACTGCTCCTCTACTAATGTAAAAATGAAAGAATCTAATTACACATGTTATTACACCCCAGTGAGACTTTGGGGTGGCAGGTAGCCTAGTGGTTAGAGCGTTGAACTAGTAACCGAAAGGTTGCAAGATCGAATCCCCGAGCTGACAAGGTAAAAATGTGTTGTTCTGCCCCTGAACAAGGCAGTTAACCCATAGTTCCTAGGCCGTCATTGAAAATAAGATTGTGTTCTCAACTGACTTGCCAAGTTAAATAAAAGGTCAAAATAAATAGAATGAATATAGACATAAACCAATGAGGAGATAGGAGAGGCAGGACTTGCAGCTCGATATGCGTTGACGCGCGCGAGCAGTGTGGGTGCAATAACTGAATAACATAGATTTCAAAATGTATTTTAGAGGCACGTTCACGCAGATGAGCAGAGCAGACAGACAGACAGACAGACAGACAGAGCAACATAGAACAAAAAGCAACAAGACAAAATTCATAAAAGCAACAAAGTGTTTCCATACCTCACAAGCTACAGACAACAGCCAACATGGAAAGCGGCAATACACAGCTAGGGATTATGTTCACAAATCTGATTGACCTTTAGCCATGTCTTCATGCATTTTGTGAAAGTGTGATATGTGGTGCAGTTATGTGTGTCTGATGGCAGTGTATTCCAGACATGGGAAGCTCTCACAGAGAAAGCGGATTTACTGAAGGTACTTTTCCTTAAGGGAACTATACAGTCACCTTTCATGGCAGACCTTGTGGATCTGCTGCCATAGGTTTGGGTTTTCTGTTTAACAAAAATACTGAGTGGAGGGGGAGCAGGCCATTTAGGATCTTGAATACAAGACATGCATCGGTGTATTGCACAAGATTTTCCCAACTCAGGAGCTCATGCTTTCTGAGGATGTAACAGTGATGATGGCTATTGGGCTTCCTATCAAGCACTTTGAGAGCCTGTTTGTAGACAGACTGAATAGGTTTTAATGTTGTACAGCAAGCTTGGGCCCAACTAGTCAAGCAGTATGTTAAGTGGGGGAGTATCATAGATTTGAAGTACAGTTTTGCTACCTCTGTAGTCAAACAATTTCGTATAAATCGGAAATTAGGGGGGGGGAACACGAGGAGTGTGGCAAGCGGGTAGGATATCCTTGAGCAAACTCCCGTGCTTACCGTGGAGTGAGAGAGCGTCGTACTGGTCAACACGTGTAGCGTAAAGCGCACGGGTCCCCAGTACGCGTGCTTAGCCAGTGCGGGTATTCCACCTTGCCGCACTGGGAGGCGTTTAGGTTGGGCATCGAGCCAGATGTCAGAAGCCGGCCCAACGTTCTGTCTCCAGTACTCTCCTCCCGGCAACATGCACCAGCCTGACGAATGTGTCCCGGTTTGCCAGCATAGCCCATGCGGGCTATCCACCTCGCCGCACTGGAGGGCTACGGCACATTCAACCTGGTAAGGTTGGCAGGCTCGGTGCTCAAAGGCACGTGTCCTCCTTCACGTCGGTATACCCGGTGCCACCTCCAAGTACCAGTCCACCGGTGGCAGCCCCCCGCACCGGACTCAGGCTTCTCTCCGGTTCTCTCTCCAGCTGCTCCCACCTGTCCAGCGCTGTCAGAGCTTTCCTCCTCTCCAGCGCACCATGCCTATACCACGCACAGGCCTACTTGCCCTCAGCAGGGCAGAGTCGGTCGTCCTGCCCACGCTGTTCTGCACTGGCCTTTGCCCAGCGCGTCTTGAGCCACTTCTGCCAGCGGCGCCTGAACTGCCCGTCTGCAGCGGCCTGAACTGCCGTTGCCCAGCGGCGCCTGAAATGCCCGTCTGCCCGCGGCGCCTGAACTGCCCGTCTGCCCAGCGGCGCGCTGAACTGCCCGTCTGCCAGCGGCGCCTGAACTGCCCGTCTGCCCAGCGGCGCCTGAACGCCCGTCTGCCCAGCGCGCCTGAACTGCGTCTGCCATGCGGCCTACTGCCCGTCTGCCCAGCGCGCCTGAACTGCCCGTCGCCCAGCGGCGCCTGAACTGCCCGTCTGCCCAGCGGCGCCTGAACTGCCCGTTCTGCCCGCGCAGCCGGCCTGAATGCCGTCCCACGGGCTGAACTGCCGTCTGCCATGAGCCTGCAAAGCTGCCCGTCTGCCATAGCCTCAAAGCCGCCGTTGCCAAGAGCCTACAGTCGCAGACGGATCAGCTCAGAGCCTTCCGCCAGACCGGATCAGCCAGAGCCTTCCGCCAGACCCGGAGTGCAGCCAGAGCTTCCGCCAGACCGGATCAGCCAGGCTTCGCCAGACGGGTCACCAGAGCCTTCCGCAGACCGGATCAGCCAGAGCCTTCCGCCAGAGCGATCCAGCCAGAGCCTTCCGCCAGACAGGACCTGCCAGAGCGTCCAGCAGGACCTGCCAGAGCCGTCCAGCCAGGACTGCAGATCGCACCAGAGTCCTCAGCAGGACCTGCCAGAGTCCTCAGCCAGGACCTGCCAGAGTCCCTCAGCCAGGACCTGCAGAGTCCCTCAGCCAGGACTGCCAGAGTCCTCAGCCAGGACCTGCCAGAGTCCCTCAGGCCAGACCTGCCCTAGAGTCCCTAGCCAGGGCCTGCCAGAGTCCCTCAGCCAGGCCTGCCAGAGCCCCTTATCCCGGTGCTGCCCCTTATCCGGTGCTGGCCTTCCTGGTGATGCCACCTTATCCCGCGTGCTGCTTATGACTATGTGGGGGGACCACGACCAGTCGGCGGAGCCCGCCGTGGAAGAGCCCACCCAGACCTCCCTAGACTATTGTGCTGTGCGCCCGGATTCGCACCTTAAGGGGGGTTACTGTCACGCCCTGGCCTTAGTATTATTTGTTTTTATTTATTATTTTAGTTAGGTCAGGGTGGACATGGTGGTTATGTGTTGGTATTAATTGGTAGAGGGTGTTGGTTGTAGTTTATGGTTTTGTGTTGAGTGTTGTATCTAGCCTGTGTCTATGGGTGTGTAGTTACTAGGAAAGTCTATGGTGCCGGAATGGGTTCTCAATTAGAGACAGCTGATTTCTGTTGCTCTAATTGGGAGCCATATTAAGGCTGCCATAGGCTTTAGCTGTTTGTGGTCATTGTATATGTATATGTCGACGTAAGTAGTTTGTGTGTGCACTTGCGTTTTAGGTTTCACGATCGTTTGTTGTTTGGTTAGTGTGTTAAGTGTTACGTGTTCATTTCGTCGTATAATTAAAGCAAGATGTATTCAAGTCATGTTGCGCCTTGGTCCTCTCTTTCACGTCAACACGACGTGACAGGGAGACAGTGTAACGTTTAGGCCAATACAGTCTAGTTCATTATCACATGACCACTCAATTTGTTTACATCGGATATGTTCTTTAATGTAAATCATCACACCCCCTCCTCTTCCTTAATTCTGTTCTCCTGAAACATGTAGCCAGACACATCAAAGAGCATATGGAGAGTTTTTATGGAGCCATGTCTCGAGAGGCAGAGGAAGTCAAGGTTGGAGTCTGTGATGATGTTGTTGATCACTTTTTGAATGACACTACGAATGTTCAAGTGCTCCCCTAGTAGTCCTTGGGCTTACGCTCGTGGTCCCAGATGACTCGAGAGTGATGACACACTGAAAAAAGTTAAATTTTCGGTGTTTTCTGACGGCTGGGTTTAGGCCGTTTTGTTTCGTTTGTATTAGGGCAGTTCGGTAGCGCAATTAACAATCCCCGCCGCCTCGCACTGTGTGCGGACTAATTAAACAGCTTGTGTACCAGAGCAGAGTCAGGGATCGCGTAATATAGCGACTTGGGTATGTTGAAGAGTCAAAATCTAATCCTGGAGCCGGGTGATCGAGAGAAACCATGGGACCATAGCATCAACCACTTCCACAGCGGCGAATCAGTGGACGAGCCATCCCCGCTTTCCACTCCGGTGGGTATCGCTGGCTCGGTGATGTTAGGCCAGGATTGAGTTGCAATCCCGGAGAGCAGGAGGTATGAACAGGTAGTTTAAAAGTTCTGATAAATGTTGGACTTGTGTTTGTACGCCTAAGCGTTCAGTGAAATAGGAGCGAGGTGACTTGGCCATATTCAAACATTAGGTATGCTGTGCTTGCTGTCCGCTCCCGTGGAACGGTGAACCAATGTGTTTGTGTTGGTATTCACCGGTAGTAGACTGATTGTGCCATCCAGCAAGACGCACTGAATTATCAGTAGAGCAGCTACATAACTGACAATCATGCAAGTACTGGAGATAAAACCATAATTCGCTTTAACTCTTGCATTAGTTACTTAGCTGGGGTCGGCGTACACTCTGATGTTTTAGATTAATAACAGCATTCGTATGAGAAGCGGCACCTGCGCACCTCCCTGCTTCCGCCGCCATTACCTTCCGACCAATGGACAATCAAAGAGTGGTGTGTTTGGGATTGTTCCTACCGTCTGTAAAAGCTGTTAGTGTCTTAACGGACCGTTCACAGTGCATGTTAATTAATTGTTTATGGTTCATTGAACACGCATGGGAAACCGGTTTAAACCTTTACAATGAAGATCTGTGACAGTTTTTGGATTTTTATGATTCATCTTTGAAAGACAGGGTCCTGAAAAATGGGCG
>NC_036871.1:38267833-38276842 GCF_002910315.2 Salvelinus sp. IW2-2015
GAAATTAGCCCTGTTGAATTTGGTTATTTTGAATTACCTTTCTTCACATGCTTCATTTAAAAGAGAGGTTGGAATATCAAGTATGATGCCAAGTACTTATAAAATCAGATACCACTGGACGCTTCCTCCCCTGGACACATAGACATCTTGGCTCAGTTGCAACTCGTGGTATGCCTGTTGGTGAAGAAACATGCAAACTCACATGAGATGCGAAACACGAGTCACTGAGCCACTTGTTGTAACCGAATGACATCTACAGTATGTGAGTTGTTTCTTGTGCAGAAGACGTTGTTGTTTGCTCTTTGCATGCAAACATATAGTACTGTAATTATCTGCATAAGACATTTTTTGAACCTTTCAGACACAGTACAGGAGCACCTCGTTTCTTTTTTTGCTGAATTTATATGCATGTAATTTGGAGCTGAAGAGAGATTACCAGATTTTGGCAATCTATACATACTGCTATACACAAAATACTAGCTGTACAGTTTGATATGACCCCGTGTMTCTATCTTCTTAATGCCCAGCAGGACTTTGTTCTTGATCCWGACAGAGAAAATGTGTTTATGACATCACATACTTTGCTAAGAAATGTATTCTYCTAYTGTGGGCTTCTAATTCTTCTCCTACATTTAAAATGTGGATTGACCAGATTGTYGACTTTCTTCCTCTTGAAAAGCTCACTGATGACCTCCSCAAGAGACGGCCCAGGTTTGATAGAGTCTGGTCTCCACTACTCAACTGTAATGGGGTGTGTAGGGAAATGAGCAGATACATGTTGCGTGCTGTAAAAACTCATGATTTTCTCGTCGTCTCAGCGAAGGCTGGAAATAGCTAATAGGAACGCTGATAGTGCTGCTGCAAGTTTGGTTTGTTTTATATTATTTATGTTTGCCACATCTGTGAATGTGGAATGTGTTTTGTTGGTTGATTGAAAAACAAGAAAACTTTAAATTACATTTTTTTTTAAACAAAGATGATAACAAGCTAGAGAACGAGAAATACGGAGTTTTGCGATTAGCGCTAGCTTACGTTAACTAGCTAGGGGAGAAAAACAAAAAAAATACATTTGATTGCGGTACTGTACTGTATACATTTTTCCATCACTACAATAGAACAGTCCACCGGAGAAAGACACTCTCACACTCACCTTTCTGGAAGTTAACTAATTATWGTCACATAACTATATCATCTGTATGAACCAGAGAGAACWGTAGAACAGAATAGAACAGTAGAAAAGAGAACAGCAGAATAGAACAGCAGAACAGAAAAGCAGAACAGTAGAACAGAACAGAATAGAACAGCAGAACAGAACAGCAAAATAGAACAGTAGAACAGAATATAACAGTAGAACAGAACAGTAGAACAAAATAGAACAGTAGAATATAACAGTTAAATAGAACAGTTAAATAGAACAGCAGAATAGAACAGCAGAATAGAACAGCCGAATAGAACAGCCGAATAGAACAGCAGAATAGAACAGCAGAATAGAACAGCAGAATAGAACAACAGAATAGAACAGCAGAATAGAACAGCAGAATAGAACAACAGATTAGAACAGCAGAATTGAATAGAACAGAACTGTTCACACAGAGAAAAGACTCACCTTTCTGACAGTAATCGAACTTGTAGAGTTCGCTGGCCTCAGGCTGCTGCTGACAGTACACCAGGTAGTGAGTGATGTTCCCGTTGGGGTCCGTGGGAGGTTTCCACTTCAGGAGGATCTGAGAGGAAGAGTTGGAGGAGGAGATGGGGTCCAGGGGCACTGACGGCTCTGGGGGAGGACGGGGATACAAGGGGTTAATCATACCTTTATTCTTCTTCTTGTTCAGGTCAGCAGATCACAGAATGCAGAATAACTTAACTCAAAACATATCCATAGACTGATCAAAAGATAAAACTAGCAATAAGTTTAACTGTAGTATGTATCAGCTGTGAGACAAGGAGGAATTAAGTAAGATCACAGATGAATAGCCCAGAGACTGACTGACTAGTAGACAGACGCAGTAGCAGGCTTTATTGTCCTGGGTGATACACTATATATACAAAAGTATGTGGACATCCCTTCAAATTAGTGGATTTGGCCATTTCAGTCAAACCCGTTTCTGACAGGTGTATAAAATGGAGCACACAGCCATGCATACTCCACAGACAAACATTGGAAGTAGAATGGCCTTACTGAAGAGCTCACTGGCTTTCAACATGGCAACGCCATTGGATGCCACCTTTCCRACAATTTCCGTCCTAAATTTCCGTCCGATTCTGTGCTCCCAACATTGTGGCAACAGTTTTGGGGAATGCCCTTTCCTGTTTCAGGATGACAATGCCCCTGTGCACAAAGGGAGGTCCATACGGAAATGGTTAGTCGAGATCGGTGTGGAAGAACTTCACTAGCCAGCACAGAGCCCTGACCTCAACTCCATCGAACACCTTTGGGATGAATTGGAACGCCGGCTGCGAGCCAGGCCTAATCGCCCAACATCAGTGCCGATCTCACTTATAGTCTTGTGGCTGAATGGATCAGCCACTAATGATTTAGTCACTCTCTCTGGTTTATTACTGAACACCAAATCAATCTGTGTTTTAGAGCAACAAGTCACCCTGGTTGGCCCTTTAACTAGCTGTGTAAGGTCAAAGGTATTAGTGATCCATGTTCCAACATTTAGTGGAAAGCCTTCTCCAGAAGATTGGAGGCTGTTATAACAGCAAGCGAGGACCAACTCCATATTAATGCCCATGATTTTGGAATGAGATGTTCGACGAGCAGGTGTCCACATACTTTTGTTCATGAGTGTACACATCCATGTCTCAATTGTCTCAAGCATAACAATCTTCTTTAACCGGTCTCCTTCCCTTCATCCTACACTGACTGAATGGCTTTTATAATTGTTTATTGGAGTGGCGGCAACGATTTAGGGAAACACTGCACAATCAAACCTGACAGGAGGTAGATGAGGTAGCATGATTTCAGCCAACACGGCTTGACAATGAGTGACAAGGACTTGCAGGATAGAATAAATAGATCTGGGACCAGCTAGAGACAAGGAGGTGAAACTAGATCTGGGACCAGGCTAGAGACAAGAGGGTGAAACTCCAGATCTGGACCAGGCTACAGACAAGGAGGGTGAAACTCCAGATCTCGGGACCAGGCTAGAGACAAGGAGGGTGAAACTCAGATCTGGGACCAAGGCTAGAGACAAGAGGGTGAAACTCCAGATCTGGGACCAAGGCTACAGACAAGGAGGTGAACTCTAGATTCTGGGACCAGGCTAGAGACAAGGAGGGTGAAACACTAGATCTGGACCAGGCTAGAGACAAGGAGGGTGAAAACTAGATCTGGGACCAGGCTAGGACAAGGAGGGTGAAACTAGATCTGGGACCAGGCTAGAGACAAGGAGGGTGAAACTAGAACTGTGACCAGGCTAGAGACAAGGAGGGTGAAACTCCAAGATCTGGGACCAGGCTAGAGACAAGGAGGGTGAAACTCCAGATCTGGGACCAGGCTAGAGACAAGCGAGTGATGAAAACTCCAGATCTGGGACCAGGCTAGAGACCAGGAGGGTGAAACTCCAGATCTGGGACCAAGGCTAGAGGACAAGGAGGGTGAAACTCCAGATCTGGGACCAGGCTAGAGACAAGGAGGGTGAAACTCCAGATCTGGGACCAGGCTAAGAGACAAGGAGCAGGGTGAAAACTCCAGATCTAGTGGACCAGGCAGTAGACAAGGAGGGTGAAACTCCAGATCCTGGGACGCAGGCTACAGGACAAGGAGGTGAAACACTAGATCTGGGACCAGGCTAGAGACAAGGAGGGTGAAAACTCCCAGATTAAGGACCGGCTACAGACAAGGAGGTGAAACACTAGATCTGGGACCAGGCTAGAGACAAGGAGGGTGAAATTCCAGATCTGGGACCAGGCTAGAGACAAGAGGGTGAAACTCTAGATATGGGTTTCAGGCTAGAGGACCAAGGGAGGGTGAAACTCTAGATCTGGGACCAGGCTAGAGACAAGAGGGTGAAACTCTAGATATGCGGACCAGGCTAGAGACAAGGAGGGTGAAACTCTAGATCTGGGACCAGGCTAGAGACAAGGAGGGTGAACACTAGATCTGGGACCAGGCTAGAGACACAAGGAGGTGGAAACACTAGACTGGTACCAGGCTAGAGCACAAGGAGGGTGAAACTAGATGTAGCCAGGCTAGAGACAAGAGAGGTGAAACTCCAGATCTGGGACAGGCTAGAGACAAGGAGGGTTTGAAACTCCAGATCTGGGACCAGGCTAGAGACGAAGGAGGGTGAAAACTCCAGATCTGGACCAGGCTAGAGACCAAGAGAGGGTGAACTCCAGATTCTGGGACCAGGCTAGAGACAAGGAGGGTGAAACTCCAGATCTGGGACCAGGCTAGAGACAAGGAGGGTGAAACTCCAGATCTGGGACCAGGCTACAGACAAGGAGGGTGAAACACTAGATCTGGGACCAGGCTAGAGACAAGGAGGGTGAAACTAAAACTACAGTTGGAGACTGTTTCATCTGGAACTAAAAGAACCTCGACAATCCTTCCCGCCTCCCTGCCCGCCGGGCTCTGATGGTGGTGTCCCAGCCAACGCATCATGCCAGCCAGTGCTGTGCGAGGTGTGAGGCTGCATGCCACGCGGCTACACTGTAATACCACGCGGCTACACTGTAATACCACTATAATAATATAATAACACACTGTGATGTGGTTTATCAGGAAGGAGATGACACAACACCTGTTGTTGATGAAACCAAAACCGGTTTGTCCTCTGGAGACACACACACACACACACGCAGGGTGACACACACACGCAGGGTGACACACACACACACACTCAGGGTGACACACACACACTCAGGGTGACACACACACACGCAGGGTGACACACACACACGCAGGGTGACAGAAGATTTCCGAGCTCTGCTTGAGTGACTAGTGACTACAGCCGTTTGGCACAAGACAGAGAAACAATGAGACAGGGAGGTAAAGGTCGTACTCCTATCTCATCATCAACTTCCTCTTCCTTGTTCTTATACCTTTAGCTTTGACACACCTCAACAGCTAAACGCTGAGGCAGAGGACAAGAGCCAATCTACCCTAAGTTGTAGCTCTTAGACCACTTATCCCAACCCGGGGTATTCAAATCCCACCCTCAACCMTGGAGAACCTAACCTGCTAGCTGACTGGCTGATTGGATTGTCCACTCACCTGTTGGCTTGATTAGGGGTTTGGGGGAGGGGAAGGTGGACTTAAGATCACTAAATAGGCAGACATGAATTCATTAAGAACTGAGAAAACCAACTCAGTTGCCTTGTGGTTAAGAGAGTCGGCCTTGAGATTAGAAAGTTGGGGATTCGATCCCTGGTCGATTCATAACAAAGACTTTAAAATGGAACCCGATGCCTCTCTGCTTGGAACTCAGCATTAAGGACATGGATTGGAGAGAAGGCCCTGCGATAGACTAGCCTCCTGTCCAGGGGGGTTACATCTAGCTGCCTCGAGCTAATGAAACAGGAGATAGGCTCCTGCCCTATGTGCCATTCTGGATCAGCTATATCTCAAAGTAAGGTCTTACTGGTGGCATCTGTCCTGACGTAGGTGATCTTGCTCTTGGCCCCGAGGACCTGGTGTTCATCAGAGGCAGAGAGCTGGGTCTTGACCATGATGGCGTACTGCGTCCAGGGCTTCAAAGACAAGATCAAGGTACCTGGAAGGAACAATAGTATAGTTAGCTTTGTGTTGCAGGACGGWCATTATTGAGCCCAACACTTGTTGTTCCTACCGTACAACTACAGTGTATATGATATGATACGTTTTAATGTGTGCCAAGAGCTGCAAACTACATTTCACCATATGGACAATAAAGTCATTAGGTATCATTATTAGTATTGTTATGTGTTGCAGCACAGACACTATTAAATGCAACACTTGTTGTTCCTAACATGCTACTACAGTGAATCAGGGTACCGGGAACATGTTTTCAACAGTGTGTGGGTATCTATCCTTACCAATACAGTTGTAAGACAGAAGAGAATAAAACATTACCTGGCTCCTGTTGTGGGTTTCCCTCTGTTGCCCGAGCTGGGGGGTCCACGTCAATTATTACCCAGTTGGAGCCACACGCATCCTGGCCATCAAACTCTGTCACGTTGGGGTAGGGCCTGGGAGTGGGGAAGAGAGAGACAGTTAATACTAAAAGGTGAATATCACACACACACGCTATACAACACCTTAGACAAACTGTCACGTTGGGGTATTTTTTACACCTAAAAAACAGATAAATATGTTACTATTAAGAAGCAATGTGGTTTAATTTTTGCGACCTTCGTTTTTTAACCAATGTATTTAAGCAATAAGKCCCGAGGGGGTGTGGTATATGGCCAATATCCCAAGGCCTGTTCTTAAGCATGTCGCAATCTGGATTACCTGGACACAGCCCTTASCCGTGGTATGTTGGCCATATACCACAAACCCCTGAGGTGCCTTATTGCTATTATAAATWGTTTACCAACGTAATTAGAACAGTAAAAATAAGTGTTTTGTCATACCCGTGGTATACGGTCTGATATACTATGGCTSTCAGCCAATCAGCATTCAGGGCTGGAACCACCCAGGWTATAATTTTAGATCCAAAAATCAAACAGATGGAACTGAACACCATKAATCAACAAAGTGCCACAAAAACGAGTAATACGGCTCATTTACTACTATAGTAGACACACAAACAAATCTAGGAGATCAATTCAAGTATTTCAATTAATTTATGAATGAATGAAATGAAATGACTTAAAGTCCATGAATAAAAGGTTTTGGGAGTGATCTATGCTCTATCAAGCACAGTGCACACCCTTAACGTTCCCGAGCCAAAAATGTTCAGCTGCCCGTTTTTAAAGGGACGTGCCGTTACCGTGGTAACTGGSCACTTCCTTGTCTGTGAGGGGAAAAACACATCTCTGAATTCTCTTCACTAGCAGCAGAAAATTACAGCAAACTCAAACTAACAAACTAAATGATGTAACTGACCAAGAAACACGAGGACAAAGTGACACTTTAGTAGCATTTCGGGTCAATTTGACCGTGTGACCACACGCCAATGTGGCTGGTGAAATAGACATTACCCGCAAATTACAAAATCTACCCGCATTTGGCGGGTGTTCTGGTCCCGACCCATAGTGTTAGCATAAAAATGAAAAGTGTATTTTCTCCCCTGTTTCGAGACAGGTGAATGATAACRGTCCATTCTAAATCAAAACTAATTTCACACATATATTATTTAAACAAGATTAAATGAAGAATAGTCTGATAGTGACAATATTAGCCTATCACCTGTGAATGATCCCCAGTGTAAGGCAAGAAACAATGTTTTTTTTAAAATCAAAGTTGCATACCTCATGTAGCCTAGTCCATAGGCCTATATGTTCTGATAAGGTATATATCACAACTAAAGTGGCCAAATAACTTCATAAAATGAAGCACATTAATCCACTTTACAACATGAGTAGAGTATAACTGGCATATATATAAAAGCAGTTTCAAGTTTGGGGAAGATAATTTTCGCCATAAAAAAATGCACCTTTAGAATAAAAGCATTACCCGCATAATGGTATTTGTGTTCAGTTTTTATAATGGTGTTTTCCTGCCACTGGACCCGGCGCTCTTACAGCCTAGTGGCGTGGGCGCACTGCTGCACTTATCATGTGAATAAATAGCCTGATACTTGATCATATTTCAAGCTGAACGTTCTGATTGGTTGAGTCAGCCTCATTGCGTAGAAACGTTTTTTTKTTGTTGACGCTAGTGGTTGTATTAATTTGGGATCTATTGCATCCCACAACTGTCCCAGACTATGTTTGGAATATTTATTTCTCACACAGAATAGAATAGGTCGACTTTTGTACTATGGGGGATAGWAGATTKACATAGGCTGRTGCTTTTGCTGTTCGTTAGGCCGACTCATCTTGTTGGCTGACGGAGAGTAAATATGAATAGTTCTTCCACCTCGGGAATTGGATAAGGGGCTGTAGTGACGCCTCAATCCCTGCGTCGCAGTGCCTTAGACCGCTGCGCCACTCGGGAGGCCCAATAGACTCAATTATCTTCATATCATGTTTCTTTAGACCCGTCTAAAATAAATAATKGATTTATTGTGAAGGTGTAGGCTATATTACATGGATTTATTAGACTTTTTCAAATGTAAATGTTCCTAAGGTCTGCATCTGTAGCTTGTAGGATATGTGTGGGRAAGCCAGGAGATGCTAAACGTGTTTTATGTTAACTAACGCTCAATTACCGTGACACTGACAGTTATTTGCTTGATAATCACTGGCTGCCGAAATTTCAGGCATCACAGTCATGTCCAACACACACACACACACACACCCACAGCTGTACTTACGCTTCCTTGTAGAAGACCATGAAGCCCAGCAGGTCTCTAAAGTCGGGAGGCCAGAACGGTTCCCACTTGATTATGATCTTATCATGTGTAGCACGCACCTGAGTGAACCTTAACTCCTGGTTCTCACCTGAGAGACACACACACAGAGACACACACACACACCACCGAGACACACACACCACCGAGACACACACACCACCGAGACACACACACAGAGAGATCGCTGCTCTCTTCATTATCCCGCCACACTCCTCTTACATCCGCCCGCCGTCCTTCTTCCCCGCGCTCCTCTTCTTCCCCGCTCCGCCTCCTCTTCTTCCCCCGCCGCCCCTCCTCTTTTCTTTCCCCCCGCCTCCATAGATCTTACCAGCGTTCTATTCCGCCCGCAGGCACAGGCACAAGTTCCCGCGGCTCCTTCTTATCCCCTCCACAGAGATGTCGTCCTCTCTTCTGCCCGCCCCTCCCCTTCTTCCCCTCGCGCTCCTCTTCTTCGCCCTCCGCCCTCTCTTCCTTCCCTCCTTCTTCGCCTCCTTTCTTCCCCTTCGCCTCCTCTTCTTCCCCCTCGCCTCCTCTTCTCCCTCTCGCCTCTCTTACTTCT
>NC_036871.1:38277490-38278713 GCF_002910315.2 Salvelinus sp. IW2-2015
GGTGGCGGGGGAAGAAGAGGAGGTGAAGGAAGAGGGGGAGGTGGCGGGGGAAGAAGAGGAGGTGGAGGAAGAAGAGGAGGTGGTGAGGAGGAAGAGGAGCAGAATAAGGAAGAGGAGGTGAACAGTAGGGTCAGGAAGAGAAGGAAAGTAAACTTACCCGTCCATCAGTGTGTCCCCTCTGATGACCCGTAGGTTGCGGAGGAAAGAGAGCGAGACAAGAGCGTAGGAGCGCCGGACCTTCAGGAAGCCTGTAATCTCCTCCAGCTGTCCAAGGTTAGCCTCCAGCTCTGCTGCTATGTTATCTACACACACATACTCATCATTAACTCAGAAGTTACTTTGGAAGCGCGCACACACACCCCCACACAGCAGTAAATTGGACATGAGCCCCTAATACCCACTTCCTCCTCTAAGGTTGATATCCATGCTGCCGTTGAGAACGGTGCATCCTCTCAGAGCCTGGGCTGCTGTCACAGAGTCCACCATCTTAAGGCCCATACACACCTTAGGACATAGCCCAGCACACGGAGTACAGACCAACCTGCAGGATGAGAGGGGAGAGCACACACATCAGATAACACACCCTCATAGGATCTAGGGCATGGATCACCAATTGGCGGCCTGCGGGTGATTTTATTTGGCCCCCCAACTTTTCTGAGCAAAAAAATAACAAAAAAACATATTGGTGGACATAAAGACTGTAAAAAGGAGATGGTTTGGGATGAGTCGGACCGCAGAGTGAAGGAAAAGCAGCCAAAAAGTGCTCAGCATATGTGGGAACTCTGCCAAGAGTGTGCAAAGCTGTCATCAAGGTAAAGGGTGGCTATTTGAAGAATCTCAAATATAAAATATATTTTGATTTGTTTAACACTTTTTGGGTTACTACATGATTCCATATGTGTTATTTCATAGTTTTGATGTCTTCACTATTATTCTACAATATATAAAATAGTACAAATAAAGAAAAACCCTTGAATGGGTTTAGGTGTTTTAGATGTTCTAAAACTTTCGACCAGTAGTGTGTGTTTTAGTCAAATAATATCTGTTTTGGCTTCTTGTGGTCAATTTGCAGTCTACAAATGATTTGTAATTACGCTGAATTCAGAAAGTATTCAGACCCCTTSACTTTTTCCACATTTTGTTACGTTACAGCCTTATTCTAAATTGGATTAAATAGTTTTTCCCCCTCATCAATCTACACACAATACCCCATAATGACAAAG
>NC_036871.1:38283778-38286362 GCF_002910315.2 Salvelinus sp. IW2-2015
GTATATAGTACTGTATTGTAGACTTACGTGGTAGAGTTTACAGTAGTATATAGTACTGTATTATAGACTTACGTGGTAGAGTTTACAGTAGTATACCCGGAGGGGCACTCTGGTATACAGGCTCCATTGTGGATGACAAACTGGTGGCAGTCGCTGTTCTTGCTCTGCTTACACTTGTTGTGGAGGTCCTGGCAGAAGGAGAARGGGACGCAGCGCCAGCCCCTATAGGTGTAGTATCCCTGGGGACAGCGGTCCACACAGGCCTCCTGGTAGTACGGAATATGGATGAGTTAGATTAATCAATTACATCTGTATCGATTAGAGCATTTGGGAATGTAAAATAACAAATGTAGGTGATATTTGTAATAGCAGATATGACATAAGAGTTTAAATAAACAAGGCCAAAACTCCTTCCCACCTAAGCAGGCTGAAATAGCAGACAGTCTTTTCAAACAGCTCTTACACTAAAAGGCATTATCACCTTCACAAAGTATTATTCCAACCTCATAGTGTGGATATATACACTGACCAAAAGTATGTGGACATCTGCTCGTCGAACGTCTCATTCCAAAATCATGGGCATTAATATGGAGTGGAGACTGTTATAACAGCCTCCACTCTTCTGGGAAGGCTTTCCACTAGATGTTGGAACATTGCTGCAGGGACTTGCTTCCATTCAGCCACAAGAGCATTAGTGAGGTCGGGCACTGACGTTGGGCGATTGCAGCCGGCGTTCCAATTAATCCCAAAGGTGTTCGATGTGGTTGAGGTCAGGGCTCTGTGCAGGCCAGTCAAGTTCTTCCACACCGATCTCGACAAACCATTTCTGTATGGACCTCGCTTTGTGTACAGGGGCATTGTCATGCTGAAACAGTAAAGGGCCTTCCCCAAACTGTTGCCACAAAGTTGGAAACACAGAATCGTCTAGAATGTCATTTTATGCTGTARCCTTAAGATTTCCCTTCACTGTAACTAAGGGGCTTAGCCCGAACCATGAAAAACAGCCCCAGATCATTATTAATCCTCCCCTAAACTTTACAGTTGGCACAATGCATATGGCCAGGTAGCGTTTTCCTGGCATCCGTCAAACCCAGATTCCGTCAAACCCAGGACTGCCAGATGGTGAAGCGTGATTCATCACTCCAGAGAATGTGTTTCCACTGCGCCAATGGCAGCGAGCTTTACACAACTCCAGCCGGCGCTTGGCATTGCCCATTGTGATCTTAGGCTTGTGTGCGGCTGCTCGGCCATAGAAACCCATTTCATGAAGCTCCCAACAAACAGTTATTGTGCTGACGTTGCTTCCAGAGGCAGTTTGGAACTCGGCAGCGAGTGTTGTAACCGAGGACAGGCAATTTTAACGCACTACACGCTTCAGCACTCGGCAATCCCATTTTGTGAGCTTGTTGCGGCCTACCACTTTGCGGCTGAGCCGTTGTTGCTCCTAGACGTTTCCACTTGACAATAACAGCACTTACAGTTGACCGGGGAAGCTCTAGCAAAGCAAAAATTTGACGAACTGACTTGTTGGAATGGGGGCATCCTATGACGGTGCCACATTGAAAGTCACTAAGGCCATTCTACTGCCAATGTTTGTCTATGGAGATTGCATGGCTGCGTACTCATTTATTTTTTTTATTTTTTACACCTGTCAGCAACAGGTGTGGTTGAAATAGCTGGATCCAGTAATTTGAAGGTGTGTCCACCTACTGTTGGCCATGTAGTGTATAGAAAACTCAGAAAAATCACATTTTTGACTGCTCTGGACCTTAAAATAATGAATCATCTCTAACATCTAGAATCAGAAACATTATTGTTATGCAACAAAAGTCACAAGGAATTTCTCTTGGCATTGTATATAGACATCAAAGGGAAAACCTGAGAATTGTAGTATGAATGAAAACCAGACACCCCTCTGTGAGAGTAGTAATCCTAATTATATTGTTCATGTGATGTTGTTAGTTGTTGTGCTGTAATATAAGGATGCTGACGGTGTGCGTATTCTTATCATGAGCCTACCACACTACTGTTCTCCTGCTGATAGTGCTGTGTGCTTTGGGTGTGTCTTGAGTAATGTGCTCGTGATGGTTGTGTGTAGGTGTTGAGTAGTGTAGTGTGTGGTGGTGTGTTGTAGCCTGTCACCTTAGTGGTAGAGAAATATACATTAGTATTCAAAGAAGACTTGGATCAAGAACACACCTACCAAGTACTTACTACCTGGTGGTCATAGACCCACACATTACTAAATACTGATTACCTGGTCAAAACACACATACCGACAATAACTGATTGACTCTGATCAAACACAAATATACCAACATACTCATACCAATGGCTATAACACCAGACTATCACCCCACAAATTGAACATACCATAATTACACAACCATCCCATCTCAGACATCCATACTATCAGTTACTAAACCCCCCCCCCCACCCCCAACGCCCCGCTCCCACAGTGCTTCCCACCCCAGTAACCCGGCCTGTAGCCAGAAAGACAACCCAATTAAGCCCAGTCTAACAAGTGTCTGGCCTGAGATTGCTCCTGAGCCCACAACAAGCAGTCATGCTAGTTTGCCTCTCA